>NW_027496180.1:0-155504 GCF_021521415.1 Bidens hawaiensis
CGCGATGGCATGATCGAAGGACCATCGTGTATTGCGATGGGTCCCCTGTCTTGCCTATAAATAACAACTTCGGGTGTTCTCATTTCTCACACCCAAATCTGCATACATTTCTCTCTCTAATATCTCTCTAAGATTCATAAAAGTGTATCCTCGATTACCTTTAAGTACGTGCCCAAATTCCTCGTAAACCCTGCCAAAATACCGACGTTTTCTCGATATTCGTGCCACATACCGATGTCGTTACTAACAAAGAAGGTGTTGCCATCCCAATGACCCGTCTCATAAAGCGTGCCGACGTGGAAGAAGTGTTGGTGTCTCGATTTGCGTGCGAAGAAAAGGTGACGAGAAGAAAGGGTTAATCAAGAAGATAAAGAAGTCAAAGTGGCGTTGAGGTGCTGCTCGATTGTGTAGGGTTTTCATAACCCAACCAAGGTAGGCGTGATGCCCGAATAAAATAATAATAACATATTGAAAAAGCTTAAAACCCTAAGTCGAGGTTATACTCGATACCTCGATAAATAAAAGAAAATATAACTAAGAAAAGAAAAGAAAGAATATAAATATATATAACTATGTGAATATATGATATAATTCTTTGTTATAGAAATATTATTTAAGTAATTGTGAATATTCTTAAATAATAAGAAAAGAATAGAATACGTTTCTTAGAGAAGAAGAAACGTATGACTTTAAAAAAAAGTAAAATAAGATTATCTAAAGGATATCTTATAAAAGAAAAGAAAAGGAAAATAAGTTAAAAGAAAGACTTTTAATTTATTAAAGAATACTTTTTAACTAAGGTTTTAAAGTAAATAAAAATATAATCGAGGTAAAGATTATAGAAAGACTAAAGGTCTTAAGCCGGATTGTATATCTGACTAACAAAAAATTATACTCGTATTATAGGTGCTAGATAGCAAGGGAAAGACCCTCGGACAGTGTATTGAAGCTGATCCAAATAAAAAAGGTGAATACACCCCAAACTTTACAAACTTGTTTAAAACGAGTCAAATGAATTAAATGGTTTACATGGGACTACGTGTCACTAAAACGTTATAAACAAAAGTAAAAACGCTAGCCCTCAGGCTGTCGTGTACGTTTGTCTGGATCCTTACATATGTGGTATACGCGGTGGGCACACCGCACCACACCTAGTCATACTACGCTTTCCTGCGGGGAGCATGACCATGTGTATACGAATGGTACTTAACTAAGTCGAACGCTGCGGTGTTTGCTGTAGAGACTTGAGTTTATAATTATGTTGTTTTAATGCTTGATTATTCCTAAGCCATGATGGGCCGAACATAACTATGTTCGAGGAGTAATAAAATAAAAGAAAATATTTTAGCGTCAACATATTCACCAGCATGTGTTGCTGACGTATTTTCTAAACATTTTGCAGGTAATCAAGAATAGAGGCTTGGGATGACGAAGTGCATAAGATATCCGATGTCTCGGATCTTTTTGTTAAAACTATAACATATAAATGGTGGTTTGTAAATAAACAAGTAATCTTAAACACTAAATGGGAACTTTTAATCCCGTCTTTTGATAATGTAAATACTATATTTTTAATCCACATGTTTTTAAAGACGCCCGCTTTTAATACGTTAACTCTGATATGTTTACAAATGTGGTACCAACATAAGTGTCGCACGCCTAGGCCGTGGTATGGGGTGTGACACATAATATATTTGAACCGGTTACGAACTGTTCTATTGGGTACGGTATGGAAACTAGGCAAAACTAATAAAGCTACACCTTTGAGACGACCCAAAGTTCATGTAAAGACTAGACAGGTCCAGACTATGGGTGTTCTTCGGGTTCGTTTTTCGAGTTGGGTTCTTCGGGTTTCAAAATTTTAATTCTTGACCCGAAACCCAACCCAGATCTCTCATGGGTTTTTTGGGTTTGGGTAATTCGGGTTGGGTTAATCGGGTTTCGAGTATCCTAGATAAAAACTCACACGAAACCAGAGTTTTTTTTCTTCAAAAAAAGTACAACGCTAAAGTTAAAACAATATATTCTTCTTTGTTTATAACACAAATAATCAAATAATAAACCAACCTAACTTGATAAAACAATATATTCTTCTTTGTTTATAACACAAATAATCAAAGAAAAGTAAAACTAACTCGAACTATAATCGTATTCAATCGTGCGTGATTTGGTTGTTCGATTACGGTTGCTATTAGTAATAAATGAAAAACATAAATTAATAGCAAGAAATCGATCCATAATAGTTAGAATGACAAAAGTCGATTAGAACCAGATTTTGATAATTTTAGTGGCCAAAACTTAGCCTATTATACATAAAAAATATAAATAATTTCAAAATTAAAAGTTTATTCGGGTTGACCACAATCTTATAAACCAAACCGAATTACTTTGGTTCGGTTTAGTCTTTTCTCGGGTTCGGGTTATTCGAGTCGGGTTAGCTCAGGTTCAGGTATGGGTTTTTTCGGGTTGAGTTTCGAGTAAAAGTAACAGCCGTAGTCCAGACCGGTTGATTAGCTAGCTTAGCATAACTGGATCTGAATATTGGACCCGTTAAAAATGGTATGGAAATATAATAATTATTATTACACCGCAGCAAACCCCCAAATCTCCCTTGAACACCACTCTTGTTGTAAAAAGGAACCCTAGATATTCAGCAGTAACCAAATTCGAAATGTCCGACAACTTGCCTGTTGAAATCCAAGAAGCAACATCTACTTGTGAGGTATAATCACCGATACATTTGTATATGTTTCAATTGCTGATGACGATACCTTCCCCAGTCATAGAGTTTCCATTACTCATCCCCCATTGGTTAACATGCTTCAATCTCCTGCTATAATTGACCGCTCTCACGGTCTGTTGTGTTTGTACAGCTGTGATTGCCTGGTCGAAAAGACATAGCTGTTCTTTGGTTGTGCCTAATGTGGCAGATGTCAAAGAACGGATGTACTCAACCGTTCTAGGGTTTGGGGTTTGCCGTGAGACTACTGACCCTAAGATTGTCAAAATTAAACATATTAACAGTGTCAAGGACATGGAAAGTGTAACTTGCATCCCATGGCAGGTTGAGGTTTTTACTTTGAGCACAGGGGCCTGGAGAAGTCCATATGGAAATCTGCCTCGTAAACCAATTCAATTTGGCTATAGACAAGCCGTAAATGGGTTTTATTATTGGCTTGCTACAGATACGAGTACTATAGATGGTGAACTTGAGTCCTACAATTTGATTATGTCCTTTGATATAACAAGTGAAGAATTTAGAGAAATATACCTCCCAGATAATTTACTATACTACCGGTCTATGTGCAATCTGTCCATCTCTAATATATGGGAGTCTCTTGTTGTGCTTGAATGTGATGAGAATGAGGGTGTTTATGTTGTATGGATAATGAAGGATAGTGTACCAGAGTCATTTACAAAGCTATTCACTATTGACGTACCGGGTGCAACAATACTTCGCGTACTGGAATTTAGGAAGAGTGGTGAACCTGTAATTGAGATTGCAGAAGATCACAGTGACCCGTTTGATGATTCATCATCTCTTGTCGTTTATGAACCCAATTCAAAGCACGTCGGTAATCTTGATTTTAGTGGAACGGGTTCATTTTATGTGAATGCCTACGAGGAAACATTACTTTTGCTTGATCATCCAGATTTTATTGTTTATGACAAAGGTAAACGCTACATTGCAAAGAAGAGAAGTCTTTTGAAGCGTACACGTAGACACAAGGTATGAACCAATAGCATGGAAACACTTTTGGTGCTTTAGTTAGTATATTTGAGAAGTTTGGTGCCACAAAGTAGTTAATATAGGTTTTTTGTATATAAGATATATTTGTAGAATGAGGTTATGAATTAGATCTTTGGTAGCATGGCCTTGTGGTTTTCGTTAAGTTAGTTTGTGGTCATGTGGTGGCCACCATGGTTTGAATCTGCTTCTACACATGAAAAATATTATTATTTTTTGCACTGCACTCATTATTATATATATCAAATTACAAGTTTTGTTATACACTCATAGTTACTGTTTATTTCAAAATTGGCTTTGCCTACCTAAGCATCGTGCATAGATGATTGTAACAAGAGGTTTGGGTTTTACGTGCTACACCTGCTACGTGGTGTCCTCATCTATTCCAACATATACACCACACATACCTTTTTTTAATCTTCCTTTTCCTTGCCACTGCCATCTTCATCACCGGAGACTGAATGCCACAAGTCTAACTCCACACCTCTCTCGCTTCCGTTTTGAAGTAAAGATCAAGAAATTCTAATTTGCCCATGTAAGAATCTCTATTGTTCGATTTCACACTTGATTTCTCTGAGGCAACGTTTTTTTAGGGCCCTGTTTATGCCATTAACGAAGGGATGAAGTTGTCGACGGATGCAAAAAAACAGGCTCCTTTTCTTCAACATTTTCGAACTCTGAGTTCAATTATGATAGTTTAAACTAATGAATATGCAGTTTTGTTTTTATAAGTTGTTTTATTATATCGGGTGTTAATGGGATTAGGATTATATTGCTTAAATTCCATGTTTGTATTCTATTTGAGCCTTAGTTGTTTGAAATTAGAATATACATTCTATCTGTTTTTGTGTGATTTTTGAAAAACGAACGAAACTAAAAAAGAACAAAGCTATGTGTGATTTTACAATAAATTTTTTAAGAAGAGGTGAATGGGATATTGGGATGTTAGTTTTTAAGGTATCATTATAGTTGAATGTCGAAAAGGTGCTTTCGTTGGTTAAATCTGACTCTCCTATGTATGCTTGTAAGGCAATTGATAAAATGTTAATGTGATGTTTTTGTGTTGCTTTGTTGGATTACTTTTCTAATTATGTATGCGGCCTGTTTGATGGAAAACCTGTTTGATGGAAAACATTATCGCACTGACATCCACAAAACTAACAGTCTACATAGGTATGATCATCTTATCATTTTATAAACTACAAAAAAAAACCCCCGAGAATTTAAAGAGACTTGGTGTCCAGACTCATGATTTGATACTGAACCCGCATGAAGAATTTAATTTTAATTATTACATATTAATTTGCAACTTTCATAACAAAAAGTATGCTTAATCAGTTGTAGTTTATGTTGTAGTGGTTGTTACAAGCTGCTGCATTACCAACTTCTACACTTGGTGTCTTGGTCACCACGTGGTCTGCATATCTGAAACACTTTTCTTGCCTTTTGGTTCCATGCCTTTCTGTATTCATATGTGTCTCTCGATGATAATCGATTGTATGCAGTTTCTTTGGCGGTGGCGGTAGAGATGATGGTGGATGGTCAGATCGGCAACACTTCATAGTGGTATACAACGGAGCCTTCACCTATTGTTACCTCCACCGCCGTCCTTCGTCTTCCTGCTGTTGTTGACTATAGGTAACTGAAATATTTGGTTAAATTGATTTTGATTTTTTGACGCCCAAACGTAATAATAGCAAATGCTACCTGAAATTCATTTATGGTTGTATAAAGTTGTTATTTTGGTTTAATTAGCGCTTGTAATGTATCTTAAAATTCTTATTTGTATAAGCCTAATACATTTTTGGATGCCATTTGATGGGAAAGTCAAACAATCGATTAGCATAATAGTTTATGAGTAGCGTTTAAGTGGGACTTTTCTGAAACGGCCAACAGTGGTAAAACTGTAAAACACTAGTTACTCCACAACAAGCTTTTTGGGTTAATGACTGTCTTTGTAAGTGTTTTCAGTTGTTAATGGCTGTCTAGATCCAGATGCATGGGTCCGACCTGACAACGCTGGATATACTAAAGAGGAATTTGAGGCACGTCTTGTTCTTGAGTTTTTTTAAAGGAGGGAAAGGAAATGAAAACTAAGGATAGTTAAAAAATGGGTGTTCTTGAGTTTTTTTAGAATGGAAAGGATATAAGTAGGAGGAGTTAGGAGTGATTAAATTGATGTTTATTCCCAATAAATTATCCTCTAAAAATGAGCTCATTACTAAGGATAACTATTTTTTAACATAGTTATCCTTTTCTTTCCTCTAATCTCCGTCAAACTCAAAAACACATCTAATTAAAAAAAATTTTCTTCCCTCCCCTTCCCTTTCTTATCCTTCCCTCTCATTTCCTTTTCTTTCCGTGGTTAAAAAACTCAAGAACAAGGCGAAATAGTTTTTGCATGTACAATCGTAATGAATTAGACATCCACAATTACTAACTAGTTTTATACACGTTCGGTGGATGAGTGTTTTAAATTTTAATGTCATAATGGCATTTTCTTTTCATTATACACAAAAACACAATAAATATTGTATTTAAACAATTAAGTGATTACTGATTAGCTATAAACGTGTAACAAAATAGACATTGTCGTTAACACCACACCATATCATGTCAACAACCATAATTGGAGAACATAGACTTGTTAACAGACGATGATGATGATGATCGTTTTGCTTCTTTTAATCTCGTTGTAATCTTCAATATCTGAAATGAAAGCTCGTTTAATGATTGTTTCTAACTCATTTGGTTGAGCCACGCGTTCAAGTGCTATCAGACCACCATCCATGTTGTCTCGCATCCGTTGTTCATAGCAAAGAACTTGGACCATAGTATGCACAGGAATCATCAGATCATTTTGGGTTGGTTGTGCACACGCTTCACGTGAAAACTTGACAATCCATCAAACATTCAAACTGCATACTTTTTTCTTTCCATATCACTTAAAAGTGGATGTGTCGTGCCTGTGCCTCTAATATCATCATCAAATATTTTTTAGGTTTTAATTTGATGAAATTATATTTATATACACCAAAAGCTGCACTTCTCATCACATATACCACAAATAAGAAAAATCTCAAAACATTAATTTCCATACAAATCCCATGTAAATCATACAAAGTTTATGTATTACTCGGGGTTCATGATTACAAGCTTAATATCATATAACAATGTGAAAAAAAAACATTTTTATTTATGGAAGTTTGGTTTAGCTTTGCATAATAATAGTGGCTATTTTGTAATTCAATAAAAAAAAGGTTATCAATGAGACGTAAGGCAAACTTGAGAGAACATCTGTGATGTCAACATCTCATTGAAAAACTCCCACTTAAATTATCATCCTCCCAAGTATCAACAACCTTTTAACTTGTAATGATAAAAAAAATTATAAATTAATTTATTAATTGAACCACATAGTATTGTTTTTTAGGGCGCTATAATTCCTTATCATCAGTTATAATGTAAAATGTTTCTTGACATTCCCAACTTCCGGTTTTTAAAGGCTTTCTTGTCCACCGCTTTGGGCTCCTTCATCTGCGTGGCCTATGAAGAATGGAGATAATTAGGCTGGAAGAAAGAAAAACGTATTTCACATCATTTATATTTTTATCAAGTTAAGTGTATTCACTCACTGAAACATAAGAATTTGTAGTTTAATGACAATAACAGAAGTCTGAGTAAAGTTACTCCACTGATCATGCGGAAAAGTTAATGCAAAAGTATATATTAAAGAGAAAATTATTGTTTGTGTCCCTGTGGTTTCTGGACAGAAGCACAATGAGTCCTCGAAAAAAAATGAATCAGTTGAGTCCATGTGATTTCAAAATTGAACTATTTGAGTCACTACCTTTAACTGAAAATGTGGAATTACTAATTTACCCTTTTTATGACCCGTATGAGTCCTTTGGTTAAGCAATTGCTCAGTTTTAGTCTCCCTTTAAAAATTCCCTCCAAATTAAAGAATTAACCACCAAACCATAACCAGTTAAGCCATAATCAACCAAAAATAAATGAACCGAACTTTTTTTTAACAAAATAAAAGAACCGAACTTTTTTTAACAAAATAACCTAACTGAACAAATTCTTTTAACAAAAATAAACGAACCAAACTTTTTTTTAACAAAAATACGAACCGAAATATTTTTTTTAACAAAAATAAACGAACTGAACTACCTTTATAACAAAAATAAACAAAGCGAACTACTTTTTTACTAAACTAAACGAGTGTAACTACTTCTTAATAAGTAATCGAATCGAGCTCCACGTTAGCGCAACCTACGATGATATTTTTGTTAAAAATAAGTTCGGTTAGCTTATTTTTGTTTATAAAAAAGTTTGGTTCATTTATATTCGTTAAAGAAAATAGTTCGATTCATTTTTTTTTGTTAAAAATAAGTTTGGTTTGCTTATTCATTTTTAAAAAAGTAGTTCGATATGTTTGTTTTATTAAAGCGAATTTTTCAGTTCGTTTAGTTTAGTAAAAAAAGTAGTTGGGTTTGTTTATTTGTATTAAAAAAAGTATTTCGGTATTTTATTTTTGTTAAAAAATTAGTTCTGTTAGTTTATTTTCTCAAAAAAGTAGTTCGATTAGTTTATTTTTGTTAAAAAAGTTGTTCGATTTGTTTATTTTTGTTAAAAAATAAGTTTGATTCGTTTATTTATTTTGTTAAAATTGTAGCTGGATTCGTTTTATTTTTGTTAAACGAAACGAAATAAATTTCTTGTTAAAAAACTTGGTTCGGGTTGATTTAGTTTAGTAAAAAAATGTAGTACAATTCGTTTATTTTTGTTAAAAGATAAGTTTGGTTTGTTTTTTTGGTCATAAAAAATTAAGTTCAGTTCGTTTATTTTGGTTAGAAAGGTAGTTTGATTAGTTTATTTATGTTAAAAAATAAGTTCAGTTCGTTTATTTGTGTAAAAAAGGTAGTTCGATTCGTTTATTTTAGTTAAATGAAATGAACCACTTGTTAAAAAAATGATTCGGTTCGTTTAGTTTGACAAAAAAAAATTAGTTTTTTTGTTTAATTTTGTTAAAAAGTAGTTCGGTTAGTTATGTTTTTGAAAAGGTGGTTCGATTTGTTTATTTTTGTTAAAAAAATTAGTCTAGTAATTCATTTATTTTGTTAAAATGGGACGGGGACTCAAGGTGACCAATTATAAAAGTTAAAGGACTCAGAGTGACAATGTGTATATATATATATATATAAATGAAATGCTGAATCTACCAAGAAGCTAACATAGTTAAGTAACGGTAGGGACATAAATGATTCTTTTTTGAAACCACAGGGACTCAACCAGTTCAATTATTTTTTCGGGGACTCATTGTGCCTCCAACCTGAAACACAGAGACGCAAACAATAATTTTCTCTAAATTAAACGTGCAACTTACTAAACTTATGTATAAAAAGTAATGTATATAAGGGAAACTTCTATGAATCCAGAAGGGGGATAAAATGTTTCAAAGAGTAAACATAAAAACATGACAATGAATGGGGAAGAAACTCACAACAACCGCTAAGCATGCTTGTTGCTGACATTCATTAGAAGCATGTAAAAATATGCCATGTAATTCATCATCACCAACAACAAATTTCCAATGAATATCCGTATGACGATTCAAAACTAACCAAAATTTAATTACATGAAAGTATTCATCAAAGAAATTACTCACCTCTTTAAGCCTGTCAATGAAATTTCTCCTTGGTATAGGTCCATTATTAGAGGTGGTGATGATGAGCAGTAATCAAACACCAAAACTCCAAGGGAACCGGAAGAAAGTCTCCGATTGATGAAGGGATATAATCGGAAAAAAATTTAAAATGGGAAATTAAATAGGAGTGAATATCCACCTCATTAGACATTGTAAAAATATGCCATGTAATTCATCATCAACAACAACAATTTTCTAATGAATATCCATACGATGATACAAAATCAACCAAATCTAATTACATGAAAGTATTCATCAAAGAAATTACTCATCTCTTTAGGCTTGCCAATGAAATTTCTCCTCGGTTTAGGTCCATTATTAGACGTGGTGATGACGAGCAGTAATCAAACACCAAAACTCCAAGGGAACCGGAAGAAAGTCTTCGATTGGTGAAGGGATATAATTGGGAAAAAAAATTAAAATGGGAAATTAGATAGGAGTGAAATGGTTTCAAGGAAAGAGAAAAGTTGGTGATGGTTTGCAGGAGATTCGCCTCCGCCGTTTGGCGGATCTCAAATTAAATATAGACCTTGTCAGTTCTTGTCTGATGAGTTGGACAATAATCTGGTGTTCCGCCATTTGAAATGACGGACCTCACATTTTTGGTTTGTTCTGCCATATGAAATAGTTTGATTGGCGGTTCACCATTCCCAATCTAGCTTACCCCTATATGCCAAAAGGTATTTTGATAGACATCCGCCATTTGAAATAACAAGTGCCTTCTTGACATCTGTCATTTCAAATGGCAACTGTGATTAGTGACTGTGTAATGTTGATGACCGTTGTTTGAGTCATGCAAAAACCTAAATAACCTAAGTAGATAGGGTAAATAAGGTATCGTATCCACCAGGAGTATGTGGTCAGTGTAAGCGTGTAACAGATTTATAATCTTATGAAGTGACAAATGGTGGAGCTGATCACATAAGCAAATAAGTTGAGTTTAGAATTAAGCAATAAAAAAATAAACAAGTTTCAATCAATTAACAAAAGCACATCACACCCGAGACTTCAAGTAAGCAATCTACAATAATCTCATGCAACCTAACAGATTAATTATTAAGGTTAACTACAGACTGATCAATCAGACAAAACCTTAGACATCAACAATCGCTTTACACATGACACTGGTTATCAAACAATCCCTGTCAGTGTGACTCAGTTAAGGGCAATTATATGTTTTATCGTATTCAATCTAATCAAACAGTCATATGATCAATTATTATAGCAACTG
The DNA here is from genome assembly GCF_021521415.1 of Bidens hawaiensis. Taxonomy (NCBI): domain Eukaryota; kingdom Viridiplantae; phylum Streptophyta; class Magnoliopsida; order Asterales; family Asteraceae; genus Bidens; species Bidens hawaiensis. Next base: position 10,693 of record NW_027496180.1, read on the forward strand.
GTAACGAATCGTTTAGATCAACGTAAACCTAAACTGATTGACCCACAGAAATACCAAACATCAATAATCATATATCAACTATAACAATTATACATAAGTGTTCTTAGTCACAAGAGAAAACTGAAAAGATTACAAACTATACATCCCGGGTATGATTCGGAGATGACTAGCCGAGCATCGTCATCGATAGATCTTCAATTATGATGAGGAAGACCATTAGGATTGATCAAGAGATGATTGGTAGCCCTGGAATTCACCCAAAGTCGCCTAACGGTTGCCGGAAGTCGTAATAATTGATTAGGGTTCGTAAAATAGAAGATATAGGTCAAAACCCGTTTTTCCCGATTTTTATGTCCATCGCGATACGCGATGGCCATATGACCATCTCATCGCGTATCGCGACCTAAGAAACCTCATTTTCAGATTCCTCTCGTCGAGAAACCCAAAATTCATATATTATGGCTCCCGTAATTCATTTTCTAGCACAGGATATGCTCGTTTTACTTCATGGTCGCATTTTGTCAACCCATCTTGTTCAGTTTTAGCATCGGCTTATGATTTCTCATCCATACTCTTCCCGAATCCTTGTAACACTTCCCAAGACATCAAGTCATGCTTCGGTCTTCCCAAGATATCATTCCATGCTCGTACAGGTATCCCATTTAGCATCTTTAACGATCAATTACCTGAAATACAAAAGCACGTATGAAGTACCAAAGTTCTAATAAATATACTTAATAAAACTAAATAATTAGTACACTAATATATATAAAAATTACCCGACTATCACATCCCCACACTTATCTTTTGCTTACCCTCAAGCAAAACTATAAAGTAAACATTAACCTCCATCAGGGTATGTAGATTATCGCCATTAATACTAGTAAGGTTTAAGGTCATACCCAGTTTCCCAGACTGACACTTTCTAGATTGATATCCCACAAATAAGGTTAAATGATGCTATAAAAACAATCGAGCAGCCCAGACGAGTGTACTTTGTTTCCGGTTAAGGCATACATGTTCATACCCCTCACACTATCAACACTCCTCTCGGTTTAATATCTGGACTAGCAAAAGATGTGCCAGTATATGTCTCTGCCCTCAAATACCAAATATGAGTCACAACTTAATAAGTTTGCAGTCCAGTCTTATCTCCACCCATTACCCAACGGTTGCATAAAGACTCGGACTAAGGGTTTTGTTGAGGCTTAGGTTGGGTGCGGATTAGGCATATTTAGTGACTAAGGTGGATGAAACCCAATTTACAAATACGCAAACAACTAATAAAGAATAAACAGACTGCTATTTACATAACTGAATAAGAACTGCTTTCTTTTTGACTTTTTTTGCTGAATTTTTCAATTTTTTTTTTGCAACTGATAGACAATATATTGAAGCAAATAAATATACAACTATGATAAACACATATTTACAACTCAACCAAGACATACATACATTGTGTACTATGCTCAACAACTGACTATATACAACACGATAACGAACTGGATTTCATCACACAGTGTTAAAATAAAGTGAAGGCCAAGGCTAATATGGTGTGTAATGTTCAGTTTAATAAATGAAAAGGAATATGGTCTAAACGGGCTCCTAGGGGAATAATGTCGGGTAAGGAAATTTATTTAGTGGGGGAATAGTGTATGAAAGGGTTTTCTAAAGTCCTAATCTCCATACAGGTGGTGATATCAAGATCTCGATAAGCATGTGACAAGCAAGTTCTAACTCTGTAAAACATACCAGTTTCCCTCAATCAATGGTGTACGACATGTTTTGTATCTATTATTTAGTATGTGTATTAAGTATAGGGGGCCATCTCACAATATGTAGGAATAATAGGCTGCCGATATGAAACATGTATACCCGTCCCCTTGACTCGTTATCCCCACCTAAACGACCACATTTTCAACTTCTCTTTTTGAAAACATTCGTGAGTAAAACTATCGAGAAGCTGAAAAACCAACCATGACCGTAAACATATAACTTGGCATTAATAACAATAATTAACAGTTAATAACTTTGGTTTCCGAACACTCTTCGAGGTACTATCGGGCTAAAATTTTCAAATTTCCCCCATCCCCATACTTGAGGTTTACGTTGTCCTCAATGTTATTAAACAATTAATGAACATTTGAGGAACGGGGTTGAAATTGACTGTTTAACAATTTTAAAAACTAGGGGCTCTAATGTGATGGTTCTATAAACAAATATACAATTACACTTCTACCATTTAAAATTAGAATAACAAAAGAGATTATGAAACTAAAATCACCTGATATGAATGATAATGCAATGCAAAACCAAGGCTCGTAAACTCTCGTAAACACTCGTCTCATCCAAATACCAAAAACTGACAACCGGATATGCAAAATCTCGAGACGTGTAGAAGCAAGCTTCTCACAAGTGTTAGACATAGGTCTTTTAAGATTATGTAAAAATGATTTTTCAATTAATTTTATCACAACAATTACCGAGCCGAATTAATTAATTTCATAATGAATTTTGTTAAACTAATTAAAAATGTTAAATAACCTAACTCACTTTCGTAGGAATCACGATTGCATTTAGCGTAGCAACAAGCCCTGTAAACCTCCCGGTAGCCCGAGAGGACGAGTGAGGTCTCGTGAGGGTTTATAGTGAACTACACCCACAAAGTTCCAAATACAACAAAATATACACGTACCTGGATTAACCACGGCAAAAAGAACACGAAAGCACTTTGGGTAGCTTAATTAAAACCTCGTATATTGTCAAAAAAACTTTACCGAACACATCAAAATCCCAAATTTTCCTGTGTGGTATCCCCACACTTAGTTTTTGCTATGATGGTACGCTTCAAAAACAATTATTAATATAAAAAATTGCAAACTAAAAATATACAAAATGTACAAATACCACCCTTTTGAAAATTTTATGACATTCAAGGTGGGCGTCTGGCCTGCTCCCGTGCAGCCTTCTCGTTACATGCACGCTCCTCAACAGATTCCTCCCAACCTTTTGGCACGCCATGATTCTGCCATTTTTCATTTACTTCTGGCGGTTTCTTTACTTTCTTTTTCGTCTTCTTTCCCTTTCTTGTAGTTGCTTCCTCATTATCTCTAAATCCATGCAACATCTCATTCCATCCTTTCACCTTCATGCTACTCCTTAGCTCATCCCTGTCAGTCACAAAACATTTCTCTTTTGTGTGATCCTTGCTCAAGGATTCCCATTTGTCAACAACATGGTTAGTAGCATTTTCAAACAATGGTAACCGTTTATCACAATCTCCACACTTAATTTCCAATATTCCATTAGCACAATCAATCACCGCATGTGCTGTGGCAAGGAATGGCCTACCCAATATGACTTGTGGTTGTGTATTATTCACACATTTAGCATAGTCAAGTACAAGAAAGTCAACTGGGTAGAAAAATTCCTACACCTGAACCATTACATTAGTCACCATGCCCCGAGGAAGTGTATGAGTTTGGTCCGTGTTGACCGTTGTTTGAGTCAATCAAAAACCTAAATAAACTAAAGAGTTAGAGCAAGTAGGATATCGTATCACAAGGAGTATGTGGTCAGTGAAATTCGTGTACATATTTAATATTATGAAGTAACTAGTGTTTAGTACTGATCACACAAGCAATTTAATTTGAATTTAGAGAACTAAGAAACGAACAAGTAAACGAGTATTAAGCAGTTAACAAAGCAAATCACACCCGGGAATTCAAGTAAGCAACCAACAGTTATCTCATGCAACCTTACAGATTAATTATTAACGATTCACTAAAAACTGATCAATCAGACAAAACCTTAGACATCAACAATTACTTTACATACGACACTGGTTATCAAACGGTCCTTGCCAGTGTGACTCAGTTAAGGGCAATTGTATGTTTTATCGTATTCAATCTAACCAAACAGTTATATGATTAATTATCTAGCAACTGGTAACAGATCGTTCAGACTAACGTAAACCTAAACCGACCGAACACACAGAAATACCAAACATCAATATACATATATCAATCATCAATAATTATACACAAGTGTTCTTAATCACATAAGAAAAACTGTAATGATTACAAACTATACATCCCGGGTGCGATTCTTGGAGATTAGTCGAGCCGTGACATCATCAAATCTTCGATACGGATCATATGGATCATGCGGAAGGTCTTGGCACAAGCTATGGTGGTGGAAATCGCCTCTTGGAGCTGCTGGAGTCGCCTTTTCTTCGTCAAAACAGAGTTAGGGTTCTTGTTTATAAAGAATAAGATATAAACCTAAAAATCCCGTCTGCACCACCCGTCGCGGTACGCGACGGGGTCTTCTATGCGCGATTGACCAAAAAGTCAAACCTTATTTACTCACCCATCGCGGTACGCGATGGGTCCCTCAGCAAGCCCATCGTGTACCGCTATGGGTCCTGCTACAACAATCTTCTATACATTTCATCGTTACGCGTGCTGGACATCCCGGGTCTTCATTCCGTGTCACAACAGGTCCATATAGAGCACTTTTACGCATGTGACCTGAAATCCAATAACACATGTATGAAGTATCGATCGTTCTAGAATAAACAGTTAAAACAAACAATAAACGAACTAAAATATATACAAATTAACCGACCATCAGTCCGCCAACACGACGGTGGTGTTTACCCTTTCTAACGGGCCAAATTCATACTGATCATATAAACTACCGGGCATGATACTAACACATGCTCCAAGATCTAGAAGTGCCTGATCAGTTTTAAATTTCCCAATTTAAATTGATAAAAGTGATACTCCTGGGTCTTGGAGTTTACTTGAGGTGGTATTAATCTCCACCTCCTCATCTCTAATGTTGGTCAATTTACCGTTTAAACATTTTTCACATGTGCAATTTTTACAAAAAGACATTTCATATGTTTTTTGTTCTGATTTATTTTGGAAAATTGATTCATTTTGACCGACACAATCACTCTCATTACTAACATCTTCCACCACCCCCTCAACAAACTATGGTGGTGAATCAACTTCAACACCAGAAATTTCAAAATGAGGTAAAAGACTTACAGCATTGATGTGCACATTGTTTCCCTTCTTGGAGCTTGAGCAGTAATGGTTTGGGTTGACTGTGGTGTCACTCCGGAGTTGGCCCACATTCTTCTGTAACTTTGCCACATCTGCAGTGAGCTGACCAATCTGCTTTAACATTGCCTATGACGATTTATCTCGTAAATCGAACTGTTGCTTCGTTTCAGCTTTATGATCAGTCATAACCTTCAGCAACACATCCAACTTTGAGTGCACCGACTCATCCGAATTTCCCGAGGACCCCCTCTGCTGGTCCTGATTACCCGAAGAACTTCCATCCCGGTTACCGTCTCTGTTAAACCCCCTATTCTGATCATATGAGCCCTGCTGCTGCTGATAACCGCCCTGGCAGTAATTACCCTGCGATCTGTTCTGGCTCGATCTCTGAAAATTCGGGTTCAACTATGTAGACGCGTTCCCGTAACGAAAATTCGGGTGATTCCTCAAGCTCGGGTGATAGGTGTTTGAATCAAACCCTTGGCCCTTAGAATCCCCGTAAGCATAATTAACTTCTTCGGGCCCATCCTTCTCGTCATCATAGAACTCGGGGCAATTTTCTGCCTTATGCCCGAGTTCATCACAATCTTCACAAACCGGGAATTTAACTCCAACTTTCCTGACTTCTTTCTTCTTACCCTTTCTGTACCCAACCAGTTCACGTTCTAACTCAGCAATTCTTTCAGACTCACTCGTGACTGACTTAACTAACCTGGAGGAAGTACCACGTCTTCGTCTCTCGGCTGTTGCTTCTGCCTTTGAATCCTCACACATAAATTCCAAGAAATCCCAATCATCCTCTTCAGTTTGGTTCAATAATTGATCATTACATGAAGCTTTTAAATGTTTTCTATCCTTGTAGGTCAACCCGTCAACAAAACACTTCACCAATTCCCGCAATTCAATCTGATGGTGTGGGCATTTTCTAATCATCTCTTTGAATCTGGTGAATGCTTCATGAAACAGTTCGCCCGATAACTGTGAAAAATGGTGAATCTCAAATCGGGCCTCGTTTGTATTCGATTGTGAATAATACTCGTTCAGGAAAACCTGTTGCATCTCGGCCCAGTTTCTGATACAATACATCGGTAACGAGTTAAACCAATGTTTTGCTTTGTCTTTCAATGAGAACTGGAATAACCGTAACCAAACCTCATCTTGATCAAATGTATCATCGCCAATCGACCCGCAAATAGCCAAAAAATCAGACAAGTGTGAATACGGGTCCTCAGAAGCCATCCCGTGAAAATGTGGCACGATGTTAATGTAAGACGGCCGGGACTTAAATGTCTGGTGTCCCGGCACTCGTACTTGTGGGACAATCTGGGATGCTCCATCTGGTATAGCCGGTCTGAACCGGCTGTTAACACCCTGAATTGCGGCTACATAATTTCTCCTTCACACTGGATTAACCAAACCACCTCTGTTGACCTGAATTCTCCGACCTCTGTCAAACCTTTCTGCCCGATTAACTCTGTTTCGCCTCATACCGTTTCTTCTCCCGTTTCTGTTAACCGCTTCAGCCCGTCTTCGATTCACTGGCTCTTCTACCTCTTCATCCCAATTCTGATTTCCCTCATTTTCCATCTCAAAACCCTGATTATCGGGCTCAACTGCCCGATTCTTTCTAAATCACCGGTAACCTCTTCCTCAACTTCCAAACCCCGGTTCTCATCATTTTCTTCCCCCTCTTCTTCATCATCTAGCGGAATGCTAGGAACAACATCATTAAGGTTAATCCGAACTCTACAGTTAGGGGTGTTATGTGGGACTGCTTGTTCAGCCTGGTTAAGGTTTCGGTTTCGGTTTTGGTTTCGGTTTTTAGAAGCACGAGCTGAGTTATTATGGTCGTTTCGGTTATTGAAGTCTGGTGGGTCAGGTATGTTGTCTGGGTGAAACGCGTTAATTTGTGGGAGTGGGTCTTGGTTCTGGTTATCATTCTGGTTTTGGCGTTGGTTTTGGTTCTGGTCTTGATATGCAATTTCTGAATTTCTGTTATGGGCTCGGTTCTGCCGAGCTACTCTCTCAATTTCGGGCTCGAAAATTAACGGTGACTGTCTGCCCGAGTGGCGGATGTGCATAAACTTGTTATCTGCACAAACAACACACCCCGCGTAAAATAGAAAAATAAAATTTAAACTAAAAACTTAAAACAAAATTAAGACTAAAATTAAAATTAAACACAAAAATCAAATAACACGAAAACACTAAGCGCACTAACTCCCCGGCAACGACGCCATTTTGATGACCGTCGTTTGAGTCATGCAAAAACCTAAATAACCTAAGTAGATAGGGTAAATAAGGTATCGTATCCACCAGGAGTATGTGGTCAGTGTAAGCGTGTAACAGATTTATAATCTTATGAAGTGACAAATGGTAGTGCTGTTCACACAAGCAAATAAGTTGAGTTTAGAATTATGTAATAAACAAATAAACAAGTTTCAATCAATTAACAAAAGCAAATCACACCTGGGACTTCAAGTAAGCAATCTATAGTAATCTCATGCAACCTAACAGATAAATTATTAAAGGTTAACTATAGACTGATCAATACGACAAAACCTTAGACATCAACAATCGCTTTACACATGACATTGGTTATCAAACAGTCCCTGCCAGTGTGACTCAGTTAATGACAATTATATGTTTTATCGTATTCAATCTAATCAAACAGTCATATAATCAATTAGTATAGCAACTGGTAACGAATCGTTCAGATCAACTTAAACCTAAACCGATTGACACACAGAAATACCAAACATCAATAATCATATATCAACCATAACAATTAGACATAAATGTTCTTAGTCACAAGAGAAAACTGAAAAGATTACGAACTATACATCCCGGGTATGATTCGGAGAAGACTAGCCGAGCATTGTCATCGATAGATCTTCAATTATGATGAGGAAGACCATTAGGATTGATCAAGAGATGATTGGTAGCCCTGGAATTCACCCAAAGTCTCCTAACAGCTGCTGGAAGTCGTAATAATTGATTAGGGTTCGTAAAATGAGAGATATAGGTCAAAACCCGTTTTTTTCCCGATTTTTATGTCCATCGCGATACGCGATGGCCATATGACCATCTCATCGCGTATCGCGACCTAAGAAACCTCATTTTCAGATTTCTCTCGTCGAGAAACCCAAAATTCATATATTATGGCTCCCGTAACTCATTTTCTAGTTTAGGATATGCTCATTTTATTTCATGGTACCATTTTGTCAACCCATCTTGTTCAGTTTTAGCATCGGCTTATGATTTCTCTTCCATACTCTTCCCGAATCTTTGTAACACTTCCCAAGACATCAAATCATGCTTCGGTCTTCCTGAGATATTATTCCATGTTCGTACAGGTCTCCCATTTAGCATTTTTAACGATCAATTATCTGAAATACAAAAGCACGTATGAAGTACCAAAGTTCTAACAATATACTCAATAAAACTACATAATTAATACACTAATATATATACAAAATACCCGACCATCAAATGTCTTACTGATTGACGGCTCATTTGTCTTTTTCTAAAATTATACTTTTCAAAATAACATTTCTTTTTAAAATAACATTATCTAAAAAAATAATATAATTATTATTAAAAAAAATACCTTTTGACAGACATCTGCCATTTGAAATGGCAGGTGTCTTCCTGACATCCGTCATTTCAATTGACAAGTGTGAACAGTGGTGCTACCAGATCTGACTTTGATTGACATTTCAGTCTCTCTTTTTTTATATATTTTCTTAATTTTATTTTGCGTTTTAATATAATTAATTATTAAAAAATAATTTGTATTATTAAATCACTAATATGTTTTCAATTTTAATTATTAAAATATATCAATTAGTAATTTAGTATATTAATAATTTTTAGGTTTCGGGTTTTTCATGATACTAAGTCTGCAATTTGAAATGACAGGTATCTTCTTATCATCCGTCATTGTATTTATTAAACTTGTATCCGTTTGAGCAGGCAAATCATTTGTCGAAATTCTTTTTAGTAATTAAAATTAAAAACATATTAGTGTTATTAATAATACAAATTACTTTTTAATAATAATTATATTATTTTTTCAGATAATTATATTTTAAAAAGAAATGTTATTTTAAAAAGTATAATTTTATAAAAAGACAAATGAGTCATCAATCAGTCAGACAGTAATAGTCACTAATCACACATGCCATTTGAAATGACGGATGCTAAGAAAATACCTGTCATTTCTAATGGCGGATGCCTGTCAAAATATCTTTTGACATATAGGGGTCAGAGAAAAGACATCTGCCATTTCAAATGGCGGAACACATCAAAATTGTGTCAGATCCGGACACCAGATTATTGTCCAACTCACCAAACATAATTGACAAGGCCTATATTTAATTTGATATCCACCATTTCAAAAGGCAGACCTCCTACAAACCATCACCATTTTAAATTTTTTTCCGATATAATCGTGTCGTCTGCCTTCTGTCCCTTTCTTTCAAATAAGGAGGAGGTCGGCTAGTTATCAAGAGAAGAAAAGGGAGACGTGCAAGAACATAATGAATGCTAGAAACCACTGCTAACTTCTGCTTCTAGAAACTTTTAAAGACTTTAAAGGGTTCAGATTTGTTCTCAGCTTGATCCTACGATGCATATTCATCTAAATACCAGTTTTGTTTATCGGAAACAATGGAATATATAATAGCACATATGGGATCATCCCGTATAGCCTTTATGAGCTTAACATTCATGTGTCTTATGTTTTTGTTAAACATGAACAAAACGCAAATGCCATGAACGATATTATAGTCTCTCTCTCTCTTACACACACACATATATTTAATACGTGCAATCTTTTATGATATTTTTGATAAAAGTATAATAAGTTATTTTTTTGTATTATACTTCATATCTCATTAAACTCAAAACGATTACAGTAAAGTGACAGAAAAACGGGCAAAAAGCTGCGCCAAAGAAACATGTGATATTGGAAGAAACATTTAATGCAACAACTTATAAAATATTAAAATAAAACTAATAGTCTAATGCAACAACTTAAAAAAAATATTATAATAATAGCATTAGAAAGGTGTGTTGGCTTGTAAATTAACCGAACTAATACAAATGATAATTGTGCATGTTTGTTTGTCAAACTTTAACCAAACAAACGTTCAGACACAAATATTTAAACAAGCGTACCCTGTAATATATCACTTTTAGAGTATGGTATAAGAACGGTGTTACTATGAGATTATGACAAACATTATCTCTACCCCAGGAGATAGAGATGTTTCTCCTAATAGACCTCGACATAACATACCTTTTTTTAACTATACAAAATATGAACTGATAAAGTGTATACTGGCAGGGGAAGAAAAAAGAGACATGATACATGAAAAAGGAAACAAAAAGGCAGATCACGTCTCGACACGAGGACAAGCTAAAACAGATTTATACGTAGCTCTAAATTCTAATAGTCCCTAATATTTATATTATGTCTCCAATAACTTTTATCATTGATCATATTCTCGGAGATGTTCATGTCTACAAAATTCCTTTTAATTTGCTCGTTCCATGTTAGTTAAATTCACGTCAGTTCATTGAGAAAATAAATATGTTTCAGTTCGTTTGTTTATATCCTAAACAAAACAAAAACAGACGCACATATACGAGGATATAAAAATATAAAAGAACAAACAAAAAGAAAGAAAATGGATGTGTGCATATTCGTTGTTAGTCGTTAATCTGATGTTTGATTTTGAAATTTGACTTCGGTGATTAACTTATTCATGGTGAGCCAAGTAATTACTGATACTAATAATTAATAAGTAAATGGTTATTAGATTTTTATAATCCAAATTTTGACCTATTAATTGGAATTGATTCTAGCTCATAAAATTAGTTTTCTTATGACGTGAAATGCTTATGTAACAAAAACATGACTCTTACCACATGTTGAGTGTTCATTGGAAATGTAAGATATGTTAACTGAAAGTTAACCTCATTAACTTTTTTAAGGCTTCAATCGACTGTTTAATATAAATGTAGGCCATGTGTATTAAGTATCCCTATTAACATGCAGTAAAGGACACATTTTTGCCACATAAGAAATCTACGCCATCAAAAAATTTAACTAGGTTATCTTTCGGCTTGTATTGGATCGTTGGAGGAAAATACGTTCAAAGTTGGAACTGTTTGTGAACATATTATGAGTTGAAATTAATCCTGACCAATAGTTCAAAGTTTGAATCATTAAAATTTAAAAACCCATAAATAAATGAGTATCTAAACTAAGATAAACGAAAGTTAACAAACATAGTTAAATAAACAACATATTTGTCATGTTTGTAAGTTTAATTAAGAGTTTGTTCGTATTTGCTAGTTCATTAAACGAACTATTCATGACATTAATTGAAATTTCACCTCCATTTAAATGTTTATGAGTTAGCATAACTCTATTCACGCCTCACTCATTACAAATTCAGTTCTTTTAACTCGATAAGATAGCTTTAACAACCAATAGCTTGGTCTAACAACATATGTATATCCCTTATAACCAAATAGTTATGGTATCTAGTCTCATTTAAAACACGTGTTAAAAGGTGAAATAACAAAATTAACTGTTAAAAAAAAGGATTAGATAACATCAAAATTTGTCAAAAACTTTGTTACTATTGCACGTACTTTAACAAATAATAAATAAAAAATATATATACACAAAATAATGTCCGCCAAAACCGGCCGGTCTGCTTTAATGCTTTTAAAAGAAAAACCGCCAATGGTCACCATAACCTTTTATGAACGCTATAACTACCCACACGTACCCTCACTTTGAGCACCTTCACTTTGACCACAATGGAAGAACTACAACCAACTCCATTGATGATCAACAACACATGCTTCACCATTTACCGAACACTTCAACAAATCGAAGCCGAAATCATTCAATTCACCAATCTTCCAAACAATACACCCTCTCTCGATCTTCTAGCCCAACACATCAAGAGCAAGTTAGTGTTCATCAGAAACATGTTAAACGCAGAGATCAGTTCTAAAGGCACGAAAGATCATGACTTGTTAGAGATCGAAGGAAGGTTAACCGAACTGGAAACCGAATTTTACGAGTCAAATTTGCATCCTGTCGTTGTTGATGATGTGAGTGAGGATAGTGAGATTGGTTCGGGTTGCGAGTCATGTTTTGATAATGATCGTGTTGATGTGTCGAGTGTTGATGAGGCTCCGGAGGTGTTGCATGATGTCCTGGTGTTTGAATGTAAGGGTGAGGTTACGGGTGGTGGAAAGAGGCGGCGGTGGTGGAGGACGGTGGCGGTTTTGACGACGGTGAGTGTAGCTTTAGTGGTGAGTTTTTCTGGTTGTTTGGTTAGCAATCAATATGAAGGTTTTACTACCCCTACTTGATTTTATGTTTATTTGTTTTATACTTTTATTTGATTAGATGAAAGTTATGTATCCCTGTTAAATTTATAAAATGTTTTGTTATGTTTTTATCATAAGTTTTCAATAAGTTATATAATGTTCATGTTCTCGGTGACGTCTTAAGTCTTAATAAGCATGCAAATGGGCTCAATATGAGCTTTTGTCAAAACAATAATTATGAATGGTTAAAGGGTATTTAAACTTAAGTAGTTGGCCCAACCTAACTTCTATGCCCAACATAACTCACTAGGTAGTCTAGGTTAACGGGTATAAACGTGAGCTTACAACGAATGTAATAAATATGAAATAATGTAGCATGTAGGTTAACATACATGCATTGTTTGGTAAGCAATTATTATGAAGAGATTATGAAATCTAGCATTTAATTGGTGCAAAAATAAGGTGTTAGCTTTTGTGCTAAGAAATGGAATGGCTTATTGTAGAGATTTTTTTTTTTTTTTTTCAAAATAGAAAGAAGAGTGAAGGACAAATGGTTTCTAAGAGAAAAATTACGGTTTGGGTTTTCAGGTGATTTATCATTTCAAATGGGGTATTCTAAAATTCCTTTAACCGTTTTGAACGAGTAAATTTTTAAAATTTTTGTGGATTGGGGGAGAGAATCATGAGTGTACTCATCTAAGTGAGCCACGTCAATGGTGCATGGGTGGATGGCACTGTGTGAGGTGTGAGACCCTATGTAAGTGAGCTACATCAGTGTCGGTGAGGCACTCTACGTGTGAGGCGTGAGACCCATGTTAAATAAGTCTTAAGGCCATCCTTTAATCTGATCAATATTAACTCTAACTATGGAATGATATGGAATAATCGTGCACCTTACTTCAAAATGACACTATTTTAAAATTCTCACTTCATGCATATTATTAATTATGCAAGTTCCTAGAATCTTTATAATTTATTTAATGATGTTTTAAAAACATGAACCCCCAATTAAACCACTTAGTAAATGTAACACTTTGCAAATCAAAAGACATGAAACTACCATTTGTACAATTTTTTTTCTCACAATTAACATGCCCGGTCCCCTTAAATTACTACCATTGAAGAAATAAACATTCCCATCCACTCAAAGGTACCCACCACCGTGGATATCCTGGGTCCACTACCACAGATAACCCAATTTCATATGGTTTTCAGAGCTACACCAGTAACCACTTGATTTGAATCTATTGAAAACAAAATGTACTATGTCAACGATTTCCAGATATCCAATTATCGTAACTTGTGTGTGTACATGTGTTGTAAATGCTACAAGTCACATACATTACAACTTTAGCTAAGACCTTCCGCAACGCCGAAGGATTTCCTTCTACGTACACATCCATCGTAGCACTCCGTTTGTGGAAAGAATGCCAAAAAGTTTGCATTGGGGCTGCGCTTCTCAAACTTAACTCACGTCAATAAGGACGCTCAACATGCGAACCTGGTAAGCCCCTTTAACATAAAAACACTTTTGTATGGATATAATGGGTGTTTGTGGGAAGAATGGAGAATGAATACGGTAGCGTTAACGGTAAAGCGAGTTTGTGAAAAATATAGGTAAAAATCTGATGTGACGGCTGGCTATGTATCTTTTTCAACTAAATAAATGCACTGTCTAACGACGTCCAAGTTTTTTAGTTACTTTTTTTTATAAGATAAAAATTCTTATATTATTTCAAAAATAAATAAATTGAACTATTTTTTTTCCAACATAGTGACACTATCTATTCTCTCCCTCTCCAAGTTTCCCCAACAACCTAACCACTGTCGACTCCTAACTATTTCCTATGCTATCCATATCACCACCCAACCACTGTCGATTAGGGAAACAACTTTAACACCATAAAGTCGCTTGAGATAATCAATTATCGTCTAGATCATTCAAAATCTTCAAAACCCTCATTTATCTCGGTGACGGTGTTTAATTAAATTTAAAATGCATCCAATTCTTAACCACTCATATACAATTTCAAGTTTTACTGACCCTTTTCATGCTTTCTTATTTCTTCATCACAAATTGATGTTAGGATTTGTTGAATCTTTGGGGATTGTGGTCGACTGGAAGAAAATATAGGGGGTCGGTTTGTTAATTTTAATTAGAGCCTATGCTTAGTTTTCTTAGTCACCCAGTTTAATCCCTAAATCGGGTCTATTTATACCACTGTACTCTAAAATTATATTCTTGCAGCTGAATAACGAAATTACTTAGTTCTTGCCTGTGGATATGTAGGTTCACCCGTTGGGACCATACACGTAAAATTCTTGTTGTCGTGTTTATCGTTTGCCTATTATTTTTCATATTGCGTGATATCGTGTATGCTTGATTGTGTGTTTGTGTTTTTGTGTATGCTTGATTGTGTGTTTGTGTTTTTAATTCTTGCGTGCCACTTGATTCATAACAATTGAACATGCATTTGAATTCTTAACTAGTTTTTTGACCCGTACTTTGCCGCGGAGGCGTAAACCGGGAGAAAATAACCAACACTGAAACGTTAACACCCACATATTAAAACATTAGTCTTAATATTAACGAAAAGTAACAAAAGGCTTTAAACACCTCGTTGAAGTTATAAACATCTTGTTAACAAACAACTCGTTGAGGGTAAGTACCACACAAAATTCTTACTTGTTTTACATCAACAACATTTTCTAATGAACGAAAACGAAAGCCTAACTTAACAATGTATCCAAAGAAACGAAATTGAGTAAAAAAAAACATCTTATTTGTAAGATACCTTTGTAGAACACTAATCATCATCACTGACCAACTACTTGAATTTCTCCTCATCAATTTCCCAAATAACAAAATTACGAAAAAATTAAGTAACAAAAACTTATAGTTTCCGTTTATTCGGGATAAAGTAATCGAATACGAAGAATTACCAGTTTGGTTAGGCAACCGACTGGACCGACAATTTTCCGATTGTGCATGTAAATATGAAATTACCATAACAATACATAAATTCGTTGTTACAACTAAAACGTAATATAATAAAGAAAAAGAATCTAAACCTTCTAAAATAACAATCTGACAAATTGTATGCTCTGAGACATTTTTTTGAACCAAATTCAAAGCATTTGATTGTTAACATGATATGCAATATTCCTTTTATCTATCAGTTGCATTTCTTAAGACTAATTTTTGCAACAAAACACCATGAAGCCCTAAATTTGTTATTTAGGAACTTATTTAGTGATATGAATGCTAAGTTTGAAGTCAAATGAATTTTACAAAAAAACTTACCTCATAATCATCTACATCAGCTCCCATTTAACCTATCGCGGATATGAGCACCTGCAGATGGTAAAGAAAGGTAAGTTTGTATACATCTACAGATGCCAGTCATATTTCAAATGAGGAAACGAAACATGTGGTAATCTCAAACCTTTGTAATTAAAAACGTGTGGTGATCCCAAATCAAACATCAAAAGTCGGGGCTTTTGGTCTATAAACAATAAGCAAATTCAGTAACTGAGGCTTGGATCAGTTTTATCATCAGATTAAGAGGATTACACGTTGTTGTGGCTGCAATACGGGTTGCAAGTGGAGAGCTAGAGATATATCCCGCACTTGCTGTCCTCCGATACTGCCACGCCATGATGCGGAGAATCTCATATCTTGACTCGATACACCTTTAATCAACACAACCCTATTAAATATACTTATAAACCCAAAAAGCAATTAGCGTTCATTAGTGTAACTTAATACAGCTGCAAATGTTAAAGGAAAAAACCCAAAGTAAACTATGATGTGCAACTGTATATAACAAATCAGAAATGGAAACCACAATAGCGTGATCTGTATACAAAAAACAATCAGAAAATTGAAAACCCCACGAAGCACCAATCAGTTCATGCTTTTAAACCTTGAATAATTGTGGACCAACACCATCGTCATCGCAAACAAATGTCTAGTGAGGTTTGATGGTTAATAGTACGTGGTTGGCCGGCGAAGATTGTGGCAACCATCGCAACCGTAGATCACTACAACCACCATCATCGCAAACACACTCACAGCTAGGGAGGTCTAAGGGTTAATGGTGGTTGACCGGCGGAGATTGACGAGTGGAAAAAAAATATGAGGTATGGAACAAAAAGAAGGATATCAACACAGGTGTTGCAAAATCACTACGTAAAAACAAAACATAAGTCAGTTGTACGTGTTGCAAGTTAAGTTGTATATGTTGCAAGTTTGATGAATAGTGTTATTGTGAGCATATGAAAATGTTGGTTTTTAATATATATATATAATTAACCACACACCTACTAGAAGTAACATATTATAGAGGTAAGGTACCAAAAAGACCCAAATACCCTTAAGTATCACCTGCGGGTCAATAGGAAGCTTCCTACGAGACACCCGGGGGACGTATGAATCACCCGCATAACTGTGTAAAGGAAGAACGTCCTTACACCACACGCCGAAGCATCCAGGTACCCTCAGACGTCATCCGCGTGATAGCACACCTACCCGCCAAGATGACCAGAAGACAATGCTAGCAGGACAGCTGTAAATAACCGTATGCTTTCTAGAAGATTTACCAAGATACTTTTTTGGGCAATACGTGATCTCTCAACCAATGGATAGAAGACACTTGGCCAGGTTGTTATAACCGTGCACATGGCCAGGAATTAACTCGCCTTATCATAGAGCGACGCATGTCCAGGTTGTTATACCCATGCACATGCAACGTAAAGCTCAACCTATCTGAAGAGGACACATGTCCAGGTGGTTACGGGAGCATCTTCTAGAATGGGACAACTGGCCCAATCATATTCCCACATCCTTCGGCTATAAATACCCTCTCCATCTACATGAGGTACACATTCACTCCCAAGTATTTACTCTCAATACTCTTAGTACTTTCTCTACTTCAGAACTGTACTTATTCTCACGCCGGAGGGTGGTTACGGGAATACCCTCCTCTTGTCCTTCCCGTAACGAGCTCACGGTGTCTGTTTTGCAGGTTCCGGTCACTGGACTTTGGGAAGTTGTGCTCATATCGTGTTGGTTGTTGTTGTATCCTACTCGGTTGACTTATTAGATCCAGGCCCCGTTGAGGGGATTGGATCAGTGTTTCTTCATTGGTGCCATCCATTTCGGTGTTAGAACTGCATGAGTTTTTGTTGGTTTTTTATGTTCGTATAATATGAGTAAGCTTCCTGAGGGGCCAACGGGAACTCCTGTACCTATTTCACGAATCACTGATACTGAAGAACCTGTTGGCTTTACTTTAAGTGTATTCGCACGAATCGCGGCGCCTGGAAGTTCCACTCCAGGTGACCTAGGACATGCCACGACTCCAGCAGGTCCTACTCCGATGGACCTAGGGCATGTCACAGCGCCAGGAGGTTCCAGATCCGGCAATCCCGGGAGAATTATGAAAGAAACTTGCCGGACTCATTCAGAATTAGGCCTGGAAGACGATTCTGACGAGTCCGAACCGGCGGGGACTTATCATCGTAGTTCCAAAGCTATGGGATCCTTGTCTCCGGACGAGTGGTTCCGTATCCAACAAGAAAAGGTTGTAGCGGTGTATGAGTTACGGGTACGTGAAGAGCGACTCTAGGTTCGTACTCTAAATTATGAGGAATCTCCTAGGAAGTCTCTCTCCCCTCCTCTAACAGCGAGGAGGAGTCGGATCCGTCATAACATTCAAACGAAGAGAGATCCTAGGGAAGTTAGGAGACAGCATGACCGTCCTCGTATGGTAATGCGTGTGCCATCTTACCTTGACGAGTATGACAGTTACGACCCGTCATACCGTTTGGGTGATAACAACTATTACAATGGTGATAGCCGCCTTCATTTGCATGAAGGAACTAGCCGTCCGCATGCGGTAGTTCGCCAGGCGGGTTATCACAGTGATGCTGAGGAAGACTTTTCTAAGCCATATCGTCTGGCTGCTTTCGCTGAAAAATCAAAGTTTATTGCACGAATTGCAACTGCCCCGTTTCCAGTCAATGCTAAAATCCCAACATTCGTAGGGAAGTATGACGGGATGACCGATCCCAATGATCACTTACTGAACTTTGTGGCTGTGGGAGGAGTCAGCGGTTGGACTCTCCCATACTGGTGCCACATGTTCACATTAACTTTTATTGGTGCAGCGCGGGAGTGGTTTGAGAAGCTTCCGGACGGACAAAACAAGAGCTGGGATGACTTTGTAGCCAAATTTTCTTAGCACTTCAGCCAGCAGAAAAAACACACTCGTGATCCGTCCAAAATATTAGACGTTGTTAGGCGGAACAATGAGTCTATTGAAGACTTCATTACCCGTTTCAATAACGAAAGTCTTAATATCGTCGGAGTAAGTGAAGATATGTTGCGAGGAGCTTTTTGCAAAAATGTGAAGAGTGACGAACTGATTTGGACATTGACTGGAAAAGATGGTATGCCCACGTCTTGGAATGATATCATGACTGCGGCAAAGCTGTTCACACGAACCCAGAAGACTTTGGCAACCAACAATCAGAAACATAACCTGAAAGTTGAATTCTAAACTCCGCGGCCGAACAAGTAAGCAAAAAAGAACTATTTGGTCTAGAATTCAGCTGTCCGCGGAGGCGTCTAAGTCATTTGATGCCAGATCTCTGATTGGTAGTAAAAACAAAGCAGGCTCCTCAACTCGAGGCTCTAACAACTGGACTCCGCTTTCAAAGACTCCTAATGAAATCCTCACCACAGAGAATGTGAATTTTAGGAAACCACGGCCATTCACAAGGAGATCATTCCTTGATGCCAAGAAACACTGTTCGTTCCATGACGAAATCGGTCATAAAACGAACGAGTGTGTTGCTCTAAAAAATGAAATTGAGGCGGCTGTGAAATCTTGAAAACTTGAACATTTGTCAAGGGTAGAAGACCTGGGACTGGTAAGGCTCCCGCGTGAGATAGCTAGGGCCCGCCCAAAAAGCAAGTGAAAGATCTAAACGTTCATATGATTCACGGTGGACACAGGGTTGGCGGGAGGAGGAGAGAATTCCTGGATGAAGAGTGGAAAAATGAGTCTGTGATTTTTCCACGAATCAAATGAGATCCTTGCAACAAGAATTGTTTGATTATCACCGCTCTTTTTGGCCATTAACGCTCACAATACGTTTTCTTCGACATTGGTAGCACGTCAGATATAATGTACGAGCAGTGCTTTGAGCAGCTAAATGAAGAAGATAAGGAGAGGTTGAAACCCATTCATGCTCCTGTATCTGGATTTGAAGGTGAGATAATGCACCCGCGAGGGGTGATATCCTTTCCGGTCATTCTCGGTAACGGAATCCGTTCAAGAACCGAAGAGGTTGAGTTTTTGGTTTTACCAGCAAAATCAAAGCATGACATTATCTTGGGTCGGGAAGCGATCGGTGACTTCAATGCCCATCCATCTATAGCACACGGTGCAGTCGGAGTTCCGACTCTCACTGGTGTGGCTATCATTCATATCAATCGCCATTGCTTCGCGACAGAAAGTTCTAAGCCCAGCAAAGTTTCGAAGCAAGATCGACGGACTAAACCCAATATATGGGTGCTAAACAAAAAGTTCCCAGATCAAACCGTAACAATCGGACCCGCTATCTCTGAGATAGTGAGGACATTCTTGAAGCAGTTGCTGACAAAAAAATGTTGACGTCTTCGCGTGGCAGTCTGCGGACATGACTGGGGTCCCACGAAAGATTGCTGAACACAAGTTGCGAGTAAACCCAGCGTTTACTCCAATAGTGCAGAAGAAGCGTAAGATGGGGCCGAAACAAACGAAAGCAATGAATGAACAAGTTCAGGACCTCTTACATGCTGGAATTATCCGCCCAATCCAATACCAGACTTGGGTCGCCAATCCAGTCATTGTCCCCAAAAGCAATGGGACCTGGCGAATGTGCATAGATTTCATGGATCTGAACAAGGCGTGTCCCAAGTACTGTTATCCATTGTCGGAAATCGACCTCAATGTTGATGCTGTAGCCCCATTCAAATTCAAGTGCTTCTTAGATGCCTACAAAGGCTATCATCAAATCTGCATGGCGGCGGGTGATGAAGACAAGACACCGTTCCGCACAGACCAAGACACATTCTGTTATAATATGATGTCATTTGGTTTAAAAAATGCGGGGGCTACATATCAGCGGTTGATGGATGAGGCATTTAAGAAAGAGATTGGTCGAAACTTGGAAGTTTACATGGGTGATATCGTAATCAAAAGCATTGAGGAATATCAGATGCTGAGAGACATCGAAGAAACATTTGAAACTTTAGAAGCATTAACATGAAGCTAAATCCAGCCAAGTGTTCCCTTGGGATGGAAGAAGGGAAATTTATCGGAGTAATCGTTACAGGCGCGGGTTTTAAGGACAACCAGGATAAAGTCCAGGCAGTAGCCCGCATGCCTTCCCCTTCATCCCTTAAGAAGTGCAGACACTCAACGGAAGATTAGTTGCACTAAACAGATTCTTAGCAAATCACGCAGCCAAATCTTACCCGTTCATTTCAACTTTGAGAAATTGCCTCAAGAAGGCACATTTCAGGTGGACCGAGGAAGCTGAACAAACATTCCTAGAGGTCAAAAAATGCTTAATGGAGGTGCCTACCCTAACCGCACCACACACGGGTGAACATCTGACACTATATTTGTCTGCAACAGACATCGCCATTGAGGCCGTACTGCTGACGGACAGTAAAAATGTCCAAACGCCAATTTATTATGTCATTAGGATGTTGACAGACCCAGAAACCAGGTACTCAATGCTCGAGAAACTGGTTCTGGCATTGGTCTATGCTGCCAGGCGACTTCGCATGTATTTTCAAGGTCACCCCATCAATGTACTGACAGGGTACACACTCAAGAATGTGTTAAGCAAACCGGAATTGTCTGGGCGATTGGAAAAATGGGCCATCAAACTGGGTGAACACACGATTGAGTACAAACCCAGACCAGCAATCAAAGGGCAAGTGCTGGCGGACTTTGTCACAGAGGTCCCGCAGCACAAAGAAAAAAAATACTTAGTTGAGCAACAACCCCAAGTACCTCCGGAACAAGGACAAGTCTGGTCATTGTTCACGGATGGAGCATCCAGTAGCGAGGGATCTGGCGCAGGCCTCAGGCTAGTCAATCCCGAAGGCTATGAGTTTACTTACGCCTAAGAAACTTGGGGTGAAGCACTTAGAAGCGCGGGTGGATTCCATGTGATCGCAGGGCAAATCAATGGAACTTATGAAGCAAAAAACGATGTAATGTCTTCGTATCTATCGCAAGCGAAGGATTTGATTCTGCAGTTCTCCTCATTCAAAATTGTTCACATCAAGAGAAGCGAAAACAAGTCGGCGGACGCCCTTAGCAAATTGGCTTCAAGAAACTTCAAACACTTTGCTAAGGACATTTGTATTGAAGTCTTGGATCGCCCATCCATCTCGCAGAATCAAGTTCTAGTAATCCAGACGGCGTAGAATCCTGGATGTCACCAATACTGGCTTACTTGTCATCAGGATTTCTGCCGGAAGAGAAGTCCGCGGCTCGAAAGATAAGACACAAGGCTTTGAACTACCAAATCCAAGATGGCGTCTTGTATAGACGATCCTACCTCGGCCTACTCCTGAGGTGTGTGGACGCCGAGGACGCGAATTACTTGATTAGGGAAGTTCATGAAGGTATATGTAGCCTTCACGCGGGCCCAAGAATGGTCGTAGCAAAGCTTATGAATGCTGTATATTACTGGCCGGGATGCACCTAGATGCTGTACAGGAAATCAAGAAACGTGATTCCTGTCAGCGTCATGCTCTCAACACATTGAGACCAAATAATGAACTTGTTCTAGTTACTTCTGCTTGGCCGTTCCAAAAATGGGCTATTGACATCATGGGACCTTTCCCTGAAGCCCCGAGACGTGTCAAATTCCTAGTCGTGGCTATTGATTACTTCACCAAGTGGGTGAAAGCCAAACCGGTCGCATCTATTACGGCATCAAGTGTCAAAAAATTCCTTTGGGAATTCATAATGTGCCGATTTGGTCTTCCGCTAGAATTGGTGAGTGTTAATGGGACTCAATCTGCGGATAGCTGGTTACAAGAATGGTTGAAAGAACTTCATGTAACTCAGATTTTCACATCTGTGGCTCATCCGCAAGCAAACGGTCAGGTCTAACGGACCAACCGGACAATCAAAGAAGGGATTAAAGCAAGTTTAGGCACTAAACGAACTGGCTGGGTCGACGAACTGCCCCATGTACTTTGGGCCTTTCGCACCCAGAAGAATTCAAGTAATTCTGAAACGCCATTCAGTTTAACCTATGGCATCGAAGCCATGATCCCAGCCGAAATTGGTGTTCCATCCGCACGAACTCTAATAATAAATGATAATAATAAGGAGTTACAGATGAACCTCAACCTTCTCGAAGAAAGAAGGGAATTGGCATCGATCCGCGAGCATAACTATAAACGCCAACTGCAGAAATATTATGACTCGCGGGTCCAAAATGCATGTTTGATGCGGGAGACTTTGTCTTCTGCAGCAATGAAGCTTCCGGCCAAGAGCCTCCGGGCAAGTTGGCCCCAACTTGGGAAGGCCCTTACAAAGTTAAAAAAAGTGTTATCTAAGGGCGCCTACAAGTTAGAGAAGTTGGACGGGACTGAGATCCCTAGAACTTGGAACATGGCACAGTTAAAGAAATGCTACATCTAACAAGACATGTTTCCTACTTTTTATTTTTTGGCCTGCGCGCCTAATAGACTAGCGAAGGACATGTAATGTCATTTCTTGTAATTTCGTTAGGCTTATGCCTTTTTTATGAAGAATCTGTTAATCCTACATTTTGGTTGTATGTAATACACATGTTATGATCCGCGTACCAGATGGAATTCGTACATCTATGTAGCAAGAACGAGATAATCCTTTATTGACAAAAAGAAGATCCTACAAACACTTATATTATGAAAATAAGGCAAAGTGTGTCGGAAGAAACAAAATTCTTATATATGTAACAAATGGGATTACAAAGATGATGGATCTACATGGATTACAAGAATATAAAATTATCTCGCTTCATTTTCTGTATTTTCATCTTCCGCATCATCTTGATCGTCATTGGCAGTAGCAAGAAGTTCCTTCAACTGTTCAATTCCGTCTTCCTTGTCCGCAAACTCGACGATTTGACTTTCAATGGAAAACTTCAAATTGTCAAACGTCTTAGTCTTCTCATCAAGAATTTTAGCTGTATCCTGGCCGTGCAAGACGAATTCCTCCGGAAGTCTACCTTCTTCAGCAAATTTAAAGCCTTCCTGGAAGCCCGTCTGGATGCCGACTTGAGAAGATGCGTTCAAAAGCACGGCAAGGTAGTTGCCAAGCTCATCGCCCTCCCAGATATGGGCAATAACCTGTTAAAACAACAAAGATAAACAATTGTTTCGTATACTTTTAACAGAATTTACAAAGGAATGAGAATTACATGGGGAACCCCTTCCGCCAGTAACCATCTTTTGTCCGCCTTGGCCCGGACAAGTTCCATTTTGTGCTTAGCACATTCCAAGGCTTGCTCCCGGTTCTTGGTGGCAAGGGTAGCAAGGTGCTCATCCTTGGCTGCTGACTCAGCCTTCAAAGTTTTGATCAACTCGTCACGTTCATCCAATTGTTATTGGAGAGCAGTTTTAGCTTCCTCAACAATGGATCGACGAGTTATCTCCGCTTCCAGGGCTGTCTTGGCGTCCGCCAACTGTTGTTTAGTGTTATCTGCGGCCAGGCGATTGTCTTTGTCTTCTTTCATATCCTAAGCAGCCTCTTTCTCCGCCTGGGCCGCCTTGATCTCCAACTCCTCCCATTCCTCGTTCATGCCTAGCCAGTCCCGGAATAATTCCTGAGTAGTGGTGATAGTGTTGGATAGGCTATAGGAATAGGAGTTCAGTAGTTCCTGGCTCAGGCGCTCACGCTGGCGTTCCCTTTCCGCAGGAGAAAGACCTCTCTGCAGATTTACCAGACAAACATCCGTGCTAGAAAAAGTTGAATCCTGACGTAAGGACCAACACGGACGATGCAGTGGAGTTTCTTCCTCATGCTGGGATGAAGATGATTGAGGGCCATGACCAAAGGCACTAACCCCTCCTTGATCCTTAAAGTGATAGGGAACATAGAGAGGTGAAGAAACGACAGGGTCCATTAAGTTACCGTCTTTCTTACCCCCTGAAGGAGGGGTATCTGCGATAACTACCGGCTCCTGCACACCTGTTGGCGGAGACGTTGGTGGTGTAGCAGGCGGTGTTGATCCCCTCGGACCAGAAAAATCCTCAGAAGATTTCTCCAGAAACTATGCAAAGCGATACATATACATCAAAAAGCATATCTTACAAAAAATGTAAGCAGTTATAAAAACTTGGAAAGTATCAAAGTTACCTGAAGAAATATCTGTGGATGGAAGTTGTCGAAGATGGGACGCCAACTTCGTCTTCTTGAGTTTCTGGGTAACGACGGGCTTGGTAGCTTGCACCTTCCGTTTCCCAGAAACCTTGGAGGCACCTGCATCATCAGCCGTATGATCACCTTCGTTGAAGACATCGTCAGTAGCTCGATGTTCATCTCCGGAGGTGACATTGGCACATTCGTCATCTATCAACTTATTGGTGATTGGAACATGATTCCGCTTACGGGATAGACCTACGGTCGAGTGTAGGATGCTTAAAGTGTCAGTATCACTAACTGATATTCCTTCTTCGCGGGATGATAACTCCCTGCTAGACGAGAAAAGTACTATCACCTCGCTAGAAGTAGCAGCAGTAATTGGCCGGGCTTTCAAAATTCCCTCACCTTTTTCAACGAACTCCTCACCTTTAGCATACATCGCTTCAGAAACCACAGGTTCCAAGTGGAGTGTGGCTGAGAACAAGAAATTGTTTCTAGTACGCTCAAGGATGGGCGCGTCCTTTGGATCAACTGGACAACGCACCATAAGACTTTCCTCGTGGTCTAGGAGCGTACTAAAATGGAACCCTCACTTGCATAAACGAAAACATCAGTCAGAATTTAGGCGGAACCCTTAAAAAGCAAAAAACAAACTTACTTTTGTTGGGTTTTTCGTAATATGGCTCCAAGTCTGGAAACAACCATAGACGGCTCATCCTGGCAGCCACCAATGCTCCCTCATGTATAGCACGCATGGGAGTGGGCGTACGGATTAGAGTCTCGAACCACGGAAGGTTCACCTCTGTAGTAGCGCGGACCACAGGAAGCCCTTCTTCGGCCTTGCGATACGTCATCTCGAAGAGAATGACGTCTTCCCGGGTCCAAAAGAACTTGGGCTTCCACTCGTGGAGACTCCAGTACCACTCAGTACCAATGGGTCCCTTCCCGGTAGCAGACCAACTGTACCACCCACCTCGGTTAGCAATCTTATAAAAGATGGCGAACTGGCCTACAGTAGGCTCCGTGTTGTGAGCCTGACAACAGAATTCGTAGTGTCGAATTCTCAGCATCCCAAAAGGATGGATCTGGGATAAGTGGATCCCATAGGTCGTCAAGACGCCCCGAATAAACTTCATCACCGGCAACCTGAATTTCCCAGTAGTGAAGTGGTCCGCATACATGGCCATCTTCTTCGCAGGCAGTTTAGTGGCAACTGACCCATCCTCCGGGTACTCGGGCTCCCATTCAGACGCTAGACCATAGACATTGACAATGTCTTGTAGTCCCTTTCCTTCCAATGGAGAACAACGTTATCTATGGAGGCGTCACTTTTCTTCTCTTTACCCATCGTAGATCGGAGAATGATTAGATGATAATACTAATTGAAAATCTCGGATCTGGAACTGAGAAGAAGTAGAAGAATTAGAAGGAGATAAGAATGAATAAGAGGTGGGATCTGGCCTATTTGTACACATCGCAATTAATGCGATTGGTCAGGCGCCAGTGGAGAAAGAAAGGTACAACCCAATCGAGGATTGACACGTCAGGCGGGAAAGACGAAAAATCAAAAAGAAACTGCCGAAAAGACGTCGTACACGTCTTGTCAGTTGTCTTGCGACGTTTTTCTTTCCGCCACGTTATCACTTCCATACCACTTGAAAAATTCAAATATGGTTAATTTGAAAATATCTCACAAGATATTATCTCAACACGAAACAGTACAAAACTCATAAGAAGACAAAAAGATTCCTTTTCATTGATGATTGAGAAATAATTACAATCTACAAAAAAAAAATTACAAACTGAAAATCTAGTCTAAGGGTCTTGGGAAGATGTGTCTTCAGGAGAGGTAGGCGAACTACCTTCCGTTCCTTCCCCAAGGTACTCCTTCAATCGCTCCACGCCGTCATTAGCTGCTGCAAAATCTGGAAGCATGTTCACCAAGGGAAACATCCCGTCCATGTAGTGGGTGCTCTTCAAATGGACGACCGGCTTGGGCATAACCCATTCCCTCGTTAAAGCCCAACACGCGGCCAGAGTTGGAAGAAGCAGCAAGCAAGAGAGCCAAGCTATCTGCCAGCTCTGTTCCCTCCTTGATATGCCTGATAACCTGTAGAAGAAAGACATATTCAGTAACAATTGCTAAGCAACAAAACTATGGACAACAACGGAAGAGTGGGATAACGTACCACGTTAAGACCTTGGCCCAGCAGCCAACGTCATTCCCTCACCGCCCGCTCCACCCTTTACTGGAGTTCATGGAACCCGTCAGCTATCTTCTGTTTTTCATTTAAGGATTCAGCTGCACGGGCTTCCGCTTCATCACACGCCTGTAGAAGTGAGTCGTAGGTGGCTTGCATATCATCAGCTCTTTTTTCATTAAGAGCTGCCCGTTCCTTCTGAACATTTGATTCCGCCTCGAGCTCTTGGATAAGGACGCCTTGGCGGGCCACTTGTTCTTCTAATGCTGAATTGGCATCAAGTGCCTTAGACAAGTCATCCTTCTTCTTTTGTGTTTCAGCCTGGGCAGCTTGAAGAACGGTGTTTTGCTTCTTACAAGCTTCTTCCCATTGACAGGCAGCAGCTGTATGCCTATCCTTCTCATGTCTGAGAGCGATTTCAACATCAGACTGCTTCCACTTGGTAGTGTTGGCAGCTTGGCGTTGCTCATGAGCCTCCCTCTTAGCTTCCTCAGAAGACTGCATTAGCTCACCCCATCGCTCTCTATCAATCGCCACTCGCGTAAAATCTCCTGCCCACAAGCCATAGTGTTGGCTAAGGATGAGGAATAGTCATGATAGAGGTCTTGGCGAGGGCGACCACGCTGATGGATTCGTTCCGCTGTCGGGACACATTGGTTGACAAATGTCACACAAGTGTCTGGATCAGTAAAACGAGACCCTTCGCGATGTTCTAGTTCGGAACAAACTTCTCGTTATCCTCCCCTGGGTTGGGCTTCCCATAATAGTCGAAGTGTGCTTATTGGGGATGAACCACACCTTCAACGTCCGTTGGAAAGGTGGGAGGGAGTTGTCAAGAAGCCAAGTGGAGTTGGAGATGAAGATTCATGCGTTTTGGACGCCCCCTCGTCCACAACTGGATATTTCCCTTCAGAGCTGGAAACGTTTCAAGTCTCAAACAGGTACGCCAAGGGATCCTTACCTTTCGGCGGAGAAAGTGGGCACTCTTGGTTCTCCTCAGGTGGAGGAGTTGATAGTTTGCCTTCCTTCTCCGGTGGCGGGGAAGGTAGCTTTACACTTTCAGGCGTCGGGGATGGTAGTTTATCGTCCCCCACTAGTGGAGTTACCGGTTTCTTGAAAATACTAGCACCAACGTCAGCCGGATCTACAAAAAAGAAAAATGGAATTTAAACATTAAGGAAAACATGAAAGGGAAAGGTACAGTTGAAGCATTGACTTTCCATCCATCTCCTTTATACGGGCAGCAAGGCTCACTCTTTGCTTCCGCGGACACTGCGTCCGCTGCTTCTTTGACGCCGGACCTTCCTCCGTATACGCGGAGCTAGCGCCCGCGCCGCTCACACGAAGAGACTCGAAATTTCTCTTCGGCTCCAATTCTGCCAACAGATGCGAGACCGATGATATTCATAAGCACTATCGGAGCTTTTTTCTTCTTGGGTTATAGAATCGTAACTCGAGGAAAGAATGACGATTACCCCGTCAGAATTAAGGACATTAAGCGGACGAGGGTTTAAGGTGTACGCCCCTGTCTGGAAGATCACCTCCGAAGTTGCAGGCTCGGTTGGTACCTTGGTAGCGAAGAGAAATCGACTCTGTATCCTCTCCAGGACAGGTGTCTCTTTCGCGTCACGGATGCGTTTCGCCGTGCAACCCCTGTTTTCAAAAAGGGCATTCAACATAGGCCCTTCACCTGAAGACACATAAGAATTCAATTAAAATTATTCATAAAGAAAGCAAAAGAGAGAAAAGGGAAAAATAATTTACGTTTGTTCACGCTCGTAAATACAGGCTCTAAATTGGGGTATGGCCATAAGCGGCTCATACCGCCCACACCAGATCCTCTTCTAGAAGAATCCGCATGGGGGATGGTTCCGAAACCATGGTGCGGAACCATTCTTGCTGCTCGTGAGAAGCTGTAACAACTTCCGGAAGCGTCCCACCGGCCGGACGACGGACCATGGTGACCGGAACAACGTGTTCTGAAATCCAGAAGAATTTGTGGTGCTAGTCTTTCGATCCCCCCTCAGGCACAATGCCAATAACTCTGCCCTCTCTAAGGTAGCACTTAACCCATCCGCCATGGTTGGCCATCCGATAGAACACCAAAAAACGGTCAATCCGAGGCAACATCCCCTTTGCCATACACAAAAATTCAAAATGTCGAATTTGCATGAGAGCGAGAGGATGCAATTGGAATAAATGGACCCCATACGCATTTAAAATCTTCATAAGGAACTTGGTTATCGGAAACCGAAGGTTCGCATAAACAAAATATTCGGAATACACTTCCATCTTGCCGGCAGAAGGCATACTCGCGACAGATCTGGCACTAGGGAACTTGGGTCCCCATTCCGCCGGGATACCCTAAATACGAAGTAACGTTTCGTATTCAGAAACATCCCATTTGATCTCTGCTGTATCAATGGTTGGTACCGAAGATCCTGCACTACTTGCCATCGATTCGTTTATAAATGGAAAACTGCGAGCAATTGTGACAAAAATCGAAAAATCGGCTAGAAGAATTGAAGGAAAACAAAGAAAAATCGAAATATCAAAGGAGAATAAATTTCGAAAGGAAGATAATCTCCACTATTTATACCCATCGCAGCTAATGCGATGGGATATGAATAGTGGAGAGAGAAAGTCATCGCCCATTCAGCAGACGCCACGTCACGCGGGAAGTTTGAAAAAGAGAAAAAGGTGTACAGTCGGGTACAGTGACAGCCAGCATAAACGTCCCATCACCTGCCCACGCGCCTGCTAGTAGTCAACTTGTCATTTTTCATGATTATCCATCTTACCAACAGAAGATATTTCTACCAACTTTCAAAACGCATAAACCCCCAAATTTAACTTAAGTCCAAAATTTCACACGCATAAAAACTTCACACGAAAGAAACACTGGATTGGGGTGACTTATAGAGGTAAGGTAACAAAAAGACCCAAATACCCTTAAGGATCACCCGCGGGTCAATAGGAAGCTTCCTACGAGACACCCGCGGGACGTGTTGATCACCCGCATAACTGTGTAAAGGAAGAACGCCCTTATACCACACACGGAAGCATCCGGGCACCCTCAGACGTCATCCGCGTGATAGCACACCTACCCGCCAAGATAACTGGAAGGCAATGCTATCAGGATAGCTGTAAATAACCGTATGTTTTCTAGAAGATTTACCAAGATACTTTCTTGTGCAATACGTGATCTCTCAACCAGTGGATAGAAGACACCTGGCCAGGTTGTTATAACCGTGCACATGGCCAGGAATTAACTCGCCCTATCATAGAGCGACGCCTGTCCAGGTTATTATACCCATGCACATGCAACGTATAGCTCAACCTATCGGAAGAGGACACGTGTCTAGGTGGTTACGAGAGCATCTTCTAGAATGGGACAGCTGGTCCAATCATATTCCCACATCCTTCGGCTATAAATACCCTTTTCATCTACATGAGGTACACATTCACTCCCAAGTATTTACTCTCAATACTCTTAGTACTTTCTCTACGTCAGAATTGTACTTAGTCTCACCCCGGAGGGTGGTTACGGGAAGACCCCCTTCTTGTCCTTCCCGTAACAAGCACATGGTGTCTGTTTTACAGGTTCCGGTTAATGGACTTTGGGAAGTTGTGCTCATATCGTGTTGGTTGTTGTTGTATCCTACCCGGTTGACTCATTAGATCCAGGACCCGTTGAGGGGATTGGATCAGTGTTTCTTCACATGTAACCCTTTTACATTATATACAAGAAATTTGCTCTTATCAGACCGCCTTTACCGACCACATGTGGTCGATATAGATTGGCCACTAGAAAACAGTCGGGACAAGTAAGAATTGTGGTCGGTATAAAATCGGTCGGTATACATGGACCTTTCTCGACCACAAATGGTCACAAAAATTTTGGTCTCAAAATATTTACTCATTTAAAAATAAATGTAAAATAAAAATTAAAAACTTTTACCGACTCCATGTGGTCGGTATACATGTATCCTGAATAGAAGTGGTCACAAAAAGTGTGGTCGCAATTTTTTCTCAATTAAATATAAATGTAAAATAAAAACTAAAAAACTTTTACTGACGACATGTGGTCGGTATTGGGTTTTTTAAAATCTACATTTATCAACAACTACATGTGGTCGGTACAGGACTTATTTAAAAACTATATTTTTTAAAAATTTTGATTTTGTAGAATAATATAAATTTAATGCCTAATAAATGAAAAAAAATGTACATAATTCAAACCTAATACAATATTACAAAACATCAATGCATACATAATTAAACCTGAACAAATATTACCTAACATCGCTTTGTACATAATTAAACATAAACAAAATATTACTAAACGTCCTAAGTTACTTAGGTTAGTTGTATTAGAAGCCATTAAATTCTCATAATCAAATACCTAGCAATCCTCATCCGTGCTTCCTTCATCATCTTCATCCTCATTACCTTCGCCATCTTCACCCTCCTCAATTTGAGGCGACTTATCATTTGGCCTCTTGGTTAACTCACGCATTTGGTGTACCAACCCGGTCGCTGTTTGTTGCATTTGTTGCCATTGTTCGGGAGTAGCAAAAGACATCCCACAAGATGGATCATAAGGGGTATACCTCACTTTCCGACCCACGCCCTTGGTCCAACCACGACGTTCACCAAGGGCACGGGTTAAGTACTCAGCCTCATCAATTTCTTCACCTTCTGGTTGGGTGTTTCGCATTTTGTTTAGCTCGGTTTGTATATTTTCCTGTATTAAATGATACATGAATAACAAGTATTAAAAAAATTGCAAACTTATATATATATATATATATATATATAACAAACTAATACACTCATATACATGCATACACATTCCGGGTCACACGGGCCAAACTAGTCGTGTTCGTAATACTAAAACTTACACAATCTACATCTATACACGTATACAAATACATAAATAACAAGTTTAAAAATATGCAAACTTTAAACAAGCCAATACATACATACATACATACATCCATACATACACACACACACACACACACACACACACACACATACATACATACATACATACATACATACATACATACATACATACATACATACATGCATGCACGTCCTGATCAAACGGGCCAAACGAATTGTGTTCGTAATGCTAACACTAATACAATGTACATATATACGCTACATAAACATTCCAGGTCAAACGGGCAAAACAAGTTGCATTCATAATACTAACACTTATACAAATGCATATATGCACTTATCCAAATACATGAATAACAAATTTTTAAAAAATGCAAAATCATATATATTTAAACAAACTAATACACATATACATATATATGTGTATATATACACACACATTATGGGTTAAACGTGCCAAACGAGTCGTGTTCGTAATACATTTATACAAACTTACCCAATCCTCCTCCACCTTCTTGTTTACCCAACCGGTTTGCATATTGTAATTTATTTTGCACCAGCCTTCAATGTCACTTGATTTTCCGGTTTCTTTTCTCTTTAAAAAACAAAAATATTATTATCAAGACCAGTTTAATGAATTGAATAATAATAACACAATGTATCGATACTGTGCATAGGACCTGCTCCCGCCAGCACTAGGATATGGTTGTTTCTGTCTGTTATTCGAGTTTTTCTCACAACGCTTAATGTACTCCTCATTAAGAAACAAATCATCAATAATTTTATTCCACTTGGCTTGAGTTTGTTGCTCGGGTATATGCTTTCTTTCATTTTCCGCATGTTTATAGCCTCCACAGTTTATAAAATGAGTTTTCAACTCATTTTTCCGATTTTTATATTTCACCCGAGAGTCATAATGAGTTCCCGCCAATATTTGCCTCCATTGTTGTGTGTTTTCCCATTTCTTAATATCAAAATAATGCTGGAAAAGATAAAATAATGAGAAAACATTAATAATTTAGCATATTATAATATAAATTTAAAATTGCATGATCTACATACATAAATTACGTTAAGCAAGCTTTCTCCTCATCAGGAACATCTTTCCAATATTCATAGTGGAAATGAAGTTTGAGAACCTCATTCGATACACACCTTATATACATGCTTTGGTTGTCTCCAACCACTTTAAACATGTATTTTCTTTGGTCAAACTCAACTGGTAGTGGTTGCCTATTATTTTTTTCAAACGCTATTTCCAAATTTTTATTCTTTCCAGGTCCCAGACACCACGTGGTTCAGCTGCATTAATAAATGAAATTGAAAATTAGCAAATTGATAATATATCCAATTAGGTGTGTTCATATGAAACAAGTAACTTACAAGACTTGTAACCACTGGGTATCCTAGACAAACGACCATGTGGAGGTCGATCCCCACCATTGCCACCATGTGATCTCGCGTATGTCGCCATTTATTCATCAAAAATAAATTAAAATCATAATGTTAACCATTAATCATAAACCTGAATAAATAATAATCATGCATAGAAACTCAAGTGTGAAAATTCATTAATGATTAATCAAAATCATCATTACTATCACACTTGTCTAAAAGATCATCATCAATGTCGTCCTTTGATTCGTCCTCTGAAGAAGCGTATGTATCTTCATCTTCTTCTTAGACAATCCAGGAGGTTAAGACTTGATTCACCGCCTTCAAAGCCTAAGTTGACATCCAAGTTATAATCGGATGATTGAGTATTGTGCAATACATCTGTCTCGTTACCAAGAGTGGTACTTGGAGTGTGACAAAGTGTTCAATGGTGAACTTCTTCTACAAACCTTCATTTGGTTCTGGTAGGATCTTGGAGATAAAACACTTGTTTAGCCTGAGTAGCTAAAATGTATTGTTCACCATCATACCACTGTTTACCAATATAACTTTGACGGCTGACATCGATAAAAACCATATTGTCTTTCTTTTCTAGTCGTCCCCTACCTGATGCGTTGAACCATTTACAACGAGATATTACAAATGAGTAACTACTTAAATAGTTCAACTCAAAGATCTCCTCAAGTTGACCATAAAATGGTGTATTTCCTTCTCCGAATGAAACAACACCACTGTTTTGAGTTGCACATCGGAGACCACGATTGTGTACCAAAAATCTCACACCATTGACTATGCAAGCATAGTAAGAATATGCACTTAATGGACCATGTGCCAATGCTATTAGTTCGTCGGTACAGTCGGAAGACATGTTTATCTTCCTATTAAGCCATGATAAAAACTCTATTTTCACATTTCTTTTAGGAAAAGCAGATTTAAATTCCCTATATGATGAATAAACAGAATACTATGATTATTTTTAATAAAAACTATAATGAAAATATATAGAAAACAAACTTACAGTAAGTATGTATTAACTTCACCACTCCAGTTGTCCAGTACAAACCATTCTAGTGAATTTCTGCTCATTCACAAATATTGCGGAAAGTCTTCGATGACATTGGTCGACACTGTGATGAAAACACATTGTACTGCCTCTTTGGAAAACTATCATCTGCATTTCTATCAAGACGATTGAATTTGGTTTGCGTACCCTCAAGGTACATAGAGCAAGAGGTCAATGCTTCTTCTACGACATAACCCTCTGCTATTGAGCCTTCGGGTCTTGCATTGTTTCTGACATACGCTTTCAGCTTTTTCATGTATCTTTCAAAAGGATACATCCATCTCATATATACAGGCCCACCAAGAATAGCTTCTTCGGATAAATGAAGAAGTACATGAACCATTATGTCGAAAATGCCAGAGGATATATCAATTCAAAATTGCATAATAACTTTACCACTTCAACATGTGCTTTATACATGTCATTCACATCTACTGATCATGCACATATTTTTTTAAAGAAAGTGCAAACTTCGATGACTGTTTTTGAAACCTCCTCCTTCAGAGCTGCTCAAACCCCTATTGGTAGCAATCTTTTCTTGAGAATATGATAATCATGATACTTTAACCCGGTTATATTTGAATTAACCACCTTATTTTTAAAGTTAGATCCAAAACCGTCTGGTAGTCTCACTTCTTTAATGAACTTATAAAAGCGTTCTCGATCAATGGGTTTGAAAGAGTAAGGATTATATGGTTGGCTTACCTTATTCTTTTTTGTTGTGCTTAGCCATAGATCTTCTCGAATGCCCATATCTTCTAGGTCCTCTCTTGCTTTTCGGGTGTCTTTCGATTTGTCATTCATTAGAAAAGTACCCAATAAGCTCTCACATACATTTTTCTCCACGTGTATAACATCAATGTTGTGTTTTAGTTAAAGAGAAGACAATATGCAAGCTTAAAGAAGATACTTCATTTGGTCCAATTCATTTGTGACTGATCACGCTTTCTTTTCACGCCTCCATGGCTAGGATATTTCCCTGGAACATGATCGGATTAACTCTTTAGTTGTTCTAGTATATGTTTATCATCCTATCGTCTAGGAGGCTTTCGTTTCTCTTTATGACCATTAAATAACTTACTATCCCTCCATTTATGTTTCATAGGTAAGAATCGTCTATGACCAACATAGGCTATCATACTTTTTACGCGGATCGAGGGTGTGTCTAGGTTACAAGTAAAGCACGCTTTATAACCTTGACCACTCCATCCAGACAAGCTGCTACGAGCAGGGAAATCATTGATGGTCCATAATAATGCCGCATGCATGTTGAATACAGTGTTGGTTGATGCATCTCTCATTCGAACCCCATCTGCCCACAACATTTTCAACTCATCCACCAAAGGCCTTAGAAAAACATCCATGTCCTTTCCAGGTGATTTTGGGCTGGGAATTAACAAAGTCAACATGAAATAAGACTCTTTCATACATTACCATGGTGGTGTATTGTATGTTGTTAACACTACAGGCCACACACTGTAGGACTGGCTCATGTTACCAAACGGATTAAAGCCATCAGCAGCCAAACCCAAGAGGACGTTCCTGGATTTTTTGGCAAAACCAGAATACTTCTTATCAAACTCTTGCCATGCCATACCATCAACCAGATGAAGCATCATAGAATCTGTCGAGCGTCCAGTACTATGCCAAATCATATCTTTTGCCGTAAGTCTGTAACTATATCTTCGTCAAAGTCGGGAAGTTAGAGGAAAGTAGCGCAACACTTTTTTTGATACTTTATTCCCTTTTGTGTTAACCCATCTACTCTTGTTACACACTGGACATTTTTCCTTGGAGGTGTTCTCCTTCCAAAACGGAACACAATCATTAACACAAGCATGTATAGACTGGTATCCTAACACAACCTATTTCAACTTCTTCTTAGCTTAACAGTATGAGGCTGGAATGCGGTAATTCTATTTCGGGAATGCAACACTTAGAAACTCTAGAAGTTGGTTAAACGAAGCATCCGTCCATTTGTTGTTGACTTTTATATGCATCAATTTGGCTAGGAAGTTTAAGGAAGACATCCAACTGCAACCTGGGTATAACTCGGTAGTGACCTCAACAAACAATTCATCAAATTCCGGGTCTAGATTAGTTTCATCTTCATTTATATTTTCTTCTATTTTATTCTGATCCGCCATAATATCATCAATTGCATCAAACATCTCTTAAGTTGGTGCTAGAGTATGAGTATTTGAAAAGAACATTTCATTTACAACCACAACATCAGGAAAATCCTTTCTGTGATAAAATCATGTTTGATATGATGGTAGAAACCCATTGTCACGTATGTGGGATTTAACCACCTCCGGATAGCTCCGATTCGAATTGATACATAGTTTACACGGTCAATAAGTTTTCCTTCACTGTCAAGATGGTTCTTGATAGTCTTTATAAAGTTTTCAAGTCCTTCTTTGAAAACTCGATCATTTCGATTTCACAATCTGGTCCAACTCTTATTATGTAAGGCCCCGTTACTGGTGCCTCACTTTAACGTTGGATTTACTTATAAACGCAGTTCATAATATCAGAGTTAATAAAAACATTCGCGGAATAATGAAACATTCAAACCATTAAATTACATAAGCATCCTTTATTGTCTTAATGGGCATTCAAATTATTTAAACACAAAACATTGTCTTTTAAAACATCATAACATAACACTTCATTGAGATGCCAGTGTCTTCCAATCCATGCCATGTGCTTTCCCTCAAGCAAGTTGCCTCATTCTACTCACATGCGTGCATACTAAAAGTCAACTACGCTGAGTGAGTTCTAGTTAATCAGACGACATACAATACATTCACATACTAGCATATGCACCCGGAGGTACATACCTTCATATCTTTTTACACACTTACATACGTACTTTCTTTATTTCTTTTGTACTTACTTACATACTTTCATTCATACATATATGTTTTAAAGAGCATTCCGCCCTATAACCTTCGCCGATATTATTAGGGTCGGTTCCCAACGTTCGCCGATATTATTAGGGTCGGTTCCCTACATTCTCCGATTCTATTAGGGTCGGTTCCCTTCATTCGCCAACATTATTAGGGTCGGTTCCCTACATTCGTGCTACTATAACATACCTCTCATTTACATACTTTCCTTGACAATATGTGCAATCTCCGAAGAGCGTTCACGTACCATCAACATTTCATACAGACATTGTACATACATCATACATGTTCATACATACGTCATACATATCAATCATACCTTTAACTAACACTTGACGGCACATGCAATATCCGAAGATCGTTCACGCACCGTCAAGCAATCGTCATACATAAATCATACAAGGCATACACTTACCACCTAAGGTAAGTGTATTGACTATCACATGAGTATGCACACAGCCCCAAAAATATAACAAGGAAGTGGGGCTAGAAACTCACCTCAATGCGGTTGCGTTCACCGTTTACGGTTATTCCCTTTTTGAGCTGTGCACGACTAACTGTATAATAATTATACGTATCAATAAACTATCACTACACATATCGTCTTTCTAGTTTAATTATTACCCTCAACGAACGGGGGTCCGGGGGGAGCGCCCCTGGCAGTGGGGTTCTAGGGGCGGCAGCCCCTAGCGGGGTCCAAGGGGCAGAGCCCCTGGCTAGGTTAAGCTGCCAGGTCAGCTTGGAAAAATTTTATTTTCATTAACTGTCTTAACACATTTTTCATTAGGATTTTGAATCATTAAATAATTTGCTACTTAAAATCCAAGGGCTTCTTTATAATTAAATCATTCTTTTCTAAGTCTAGGGACTGTTATTGTCATTCCGTTTAACTTCTAATTCGATACTGGTTCATAACGAATTGGCTTATCTTAGCGAACTGGTTCCTATAACGAATTGAACCCTTTAACGAACTGGACTCCTTAACGAATTAGTCCATATAGCGAATCGGTCCATGTAGCGAATTGGAATTTCTAATTCGTTATTTCTTTTAACGAACTAACTATCACGAATCAAGGGTAATTCGTTACCCTTCCCTTAATGAATCAGGCACGAACTAGAGCTAGTTCATTATGCCCCCTTATACGAATCAACTAACGAATCACCTTTTAATTCGTTAGGTTTCCATAGAGAACTAGGGTTAGGTCAGGGAATGTCAGTACATTCCCTGACATCCTTACCTCGTATTCCCCTTTTCCGGCGCTGCCGCCGGAAAAAACGAGTTTAGACTTGTTTTTCACCGTTTTTCGCCCCGTTCGATCCAGATCTGAGCTAGGGTGATCCCTAAGCTCATCTTAGGTTCGGTTTATACCCGAATCCACCCGGATCTCGTGACTTAAACGGTTTAACGGTGTCGGCTCGTCGTTTCATGACCATAACTAACGGATTTAAGCTCATACAACAAAATACTATCATACCTTGGGTCGGGATCAGTTTCCTTGGTGATTTCGGCTCGAGAGAGACTATAGAGAGAGAGAGCTTTAGTGTGTGTTTTGAGAGGTGTATGGAATATGTGTGAATGAATGAAAAATGGGTATTAAGGGTTTATATATTTATTGGTCATGGGCTTAGCCCATGGTCTTTCCTTCTTTCTTTCATACCCAAGTTCATAACCCATATCCATTTAACCCAACACTAGCCCAACTCATTTTCTAGTTATCTAAACCGATAACGACCCACTATAAAATAGACGAAATTTATTTTATTTTTATAACCAAAAGTAGGATGTTACATATCAATTGTCATAGATGTTTCTTATCGGTTGATAGTGTATCAGATAGGATATTCAAAGATGGAGCCTAACCCACTTTTTGAAGGGTTAACTTAAAGGAATACACACACAA
The DNA here is from genome assembly GCF_021521415.1 of Bidens hawaiensis. NCBI lineage: Eukaryota > Viridiplantae > Streptophyta > Magnoliopsida > Asterales > Asteraceae > Bidens > Bidens hawaiensis. Next base: position 49,941 of record NW_027496180.1, read on the forward strand.
ATATATATATATATATATATATATATATATATATATATATATATGTGTGTGTGTGTGTGTGTGTGTGTGTGTGTGTGTGTGTGTGTGTATAGTTACATTGTCACACCCCAAACCACGACCTAGGCGTATAACACATATGTTGGTACTATGTTTGTAAATAAATCAGAGTAGCGGGTTTTATGCGGAAATATTAGCGTGGATTAAAATATTCTATTCACATTAACAAAAGACGGGATTTAAAAGTTTCCCATTTAATGTTTTCAAAAGTATTACTTGTTTCATAAAAACCACCATTACATATATTTAAAGTTTATCAAAATAATCTGAGCCATCGTATATCTTAAGCACTTTGGCATCCCAATCTCCTATTATTGATTACCTGCAAAATTTTTTGAAAATACGTCAGCAACACATGCTGGTGAATATGCTGACGGTAAAATATTTTCTTACCCCTCGAGACATAACTTAGGGCCGGCCCATCGTGGCTTAGGAATAATCAAGCTTTTAAAGAAAACACAACAATAAACTTAAGTCACACACAAGACACCACAGCAAACACCTCAGCGTTCAACATTATTTAGGTACCATGCGTATACACATGGTCCGTCTCACGCGGACGTAACTTAGGTCCGCCCCATCGTGTTGGAGGTCATGACCAAGTGTGGTGCGGTGTGCCCACCGACTTTTTACCACATCTGTAAGGATCCAAACAAATGTACACGACAGCCTGAGGGCTAGCGATTACTTTTTCTTTTCTTTTATAAGTTAAAACTCTTTTAACTTATTTACTTTTCTTTTCCTTTGTAAGATAAACCTTTAGTTTAAGTTATTTTACTTTTCTTTAAAACCCTACGTATCTTCTTCTATAAGAAAAATATACTTTCTTTTCTTTATTATCTAAGATTACTTATAAACTTAAATAACATGTATAACAAAGATTCATATTATAATCATATTTCTTTCTTTTCTTTTCTTTGTTATGATTTCTTTTGTTACTTATCGAGGTATCGAGTATATCCTCGACTTAGGGTTTTAAGTCTTTATTATTTTAATATTATTTTATTCGGGCATTATGCCTACCTTGGTTGGCTTATAGAAACCCTACACAAATGAGCAACAATTCGACGCCGCTTTGCTTTCTTTAACTTCTTGGTCAACCCTTTATTTGACACCTTTTCCTTTGCACGTGAATCGAGACACACAAATACTTCTACACATGTTGGCACGCATATCGAGGCGGGTCATCGGGACGTCTCTTGGCAGCACCTTCTTTGAGATAATACCGTTGGAACGTCGGGATGTTGTTGGTTTAATGGTACGAAACACTAGGGAATGGTCACGGAAATCGAGGAAAGTTTGCACGAACTTCGAGGTAATGAGAGAGATACTTTTAGAGAGAGAAAGTGGCTATGATAATTTGGTGTGAGGAGTGAGAGAGCCCATGGCCTCTATTTATAGGCTGATCAGGGGTCCCATTGCGATACGCGATGGCCTCTTGATCAGTCCGTCGCGTATCGCGACGTAGGCTCGCACAGTCACCACTAGGGTTGCCACGTGGTGATACATCATGCCACCGGTTGACACGTGGCAACACGTGTCACACCTGTCAGACCACGTCATCGCGATACGCGATGACGTTAGTGCTTTGGCTGTCGCGTTTCGCCATCTACCCATTCTTGGGTTTTTGTAAACAGGCCCTTCACGATACGCGATGGACTTGTCTTCTGATCCGTCGCGTATCTCGACTAGACAGAAAATCAGAATTTTACATTTTTGGTCCTTGGACTTTTGGAACTTGATATTTTTGATCCGATATTTTCACGATGTTACATCCTCTCCACCTTGGAATAAATCTCGTCCTCGAGATTGTTTTCTTTAGAACAAGTGAGGATATTTCGTTTTCATTTCGGATTCAAGTTCCCAAGTATATTCGGGGCCTCTTCGTGAGTCCCACTTTACTTTCACAATTTTCAAGGTTCGTCTCTTTGATTTCCTTTTTTTTAATCTTCAATTTGAATTGGTCGTTCTACGAATTTTAGATTTCATTAATTTCGACATATTTTAAAGGCGTAGACAAAGATTCGTCAGTTAGACATTTTCGCAGATTAGAGACAAGGAATACATCGTGTATTCCGTTCATTTCCTCGGGTAGTCGCAAACGGTATGCAATAGTACCAATTCGTTCAAGTACCTCGAAAGGTCCAACGAATCAAGGACTTAACTTTCCTTTTTTGCCGAAGCAAACGACACATTTTCATGGCGAGACTTTCAATGGAACCTTATCACCTACATTAAATTCTAGCGGCTTCCGAAGGACATCGGCGTAACTCTTTTGGCTATCTCGCGCCGTTTTAGATCGTTCTCGGATTTGTAAGACTTTGTCAGTGGTTTCTTGGACTATCTCGGGTCCAGACAATTTATTATCTCCAGTTTTAGACCAGCACACGGGCGTTCTACATTTTCGGCCATATAACGCTTCGAACGGTGTGGCTTAAATACTTGTGTGATAGCTATTATTGTACGAAAATTCCATTAGGGGTAGATGGTCGTCCCAACTTCCACTTAATTCTATCACACAAGCGCGGAGCATACCTTCCAACGTTTGAACTGTTCTTTTTCTTTTCCCATCGGTTTGTGGATGATAGGCGGTGCTAAGGTTTAACTTTGTGCCTAACGCTTGTTGGAAGCTTTTCCAGAAGTAGACGTAAAACGATTGTCTCGATCAAATATAGTTGACAATGGTATTCCATGCAAAGCAACAATGTTGTTCACATAGACACGCACTAATCTATCCATTGAGTATGACTCGTTTATGGGTATAAAGTGTGAGGATTTTGTTAGTCTATCCACAATGAACCAAATAGCATTATGCTGACGAGTCGTTTCGGGAGTTTTGTGATGAAGTCCATGGTTATTAACTCCCACTTACAAATGGGAAGTTCGGGTTGCTGAAGCAGTCCCGATGGCTTTTAATGTTCAGCCTTGACTTTCAAACAAGTTAAACATTTATCAACATGCGAAGCGATGTCCTTTTTCAGTCCATTCCACCAGTAGTTTGCCTTTAGGTTTTGGTTCATTTTGTCACTACCGGGGTGCATCATATACTTGGACTTGTGAGCTTCATTCATAATATTTTCACGCAAGTCCCCTACGATTGTTACCCAAATCCGGTTTTCCATTCTGTGACATTTGTCAATTTTTATTCTTATTCGTATTTGTATTTGTATTCGCTAAACCGACCCGTTGTGTCGTTTCAATAAATTAGTTTTGTCGTTTATCATTTAATATTAATTACGACAATTTATAGTTATTACTCGTTCATTGTCTATCTGTTTAGTTCAAGTAACGAATCTCCGAGCTATAAAAGTCTATAAAATAATCAAAGTTTAAACCTATCGGGTATAAAATGTAAGAAATCTAAAGATATAAAGATATAACAAGTTTTAACTTAGTTAAGTATATTTGTAAAGTTCAAGGATTAAAGATTAATAAAGTTTAAAAATATTTTATATATATTTAAGAAGTACAAGGGTGTAAAGTGTAACAATGAGATTTAAAATATATTATAATATTAATAAGAACCCTACCAGCCGCCACCCCCCCTTCTTCCCCACGTTTTTTCGGCAAACCCAAATTCCGGCGAACGGCAGAACTTTCGGCGACCCATTAAAACATCTCAAAACGCTATTTTAATCAATTTTAATGATATAAACTCGTTTCTCCAACATCTTAAAGCTTAATCAAGTCTCATTACGCGTAGTACCACACACAATGTTCGGATTCAAACCCCAAACCGTCGGAATTATATTAAAATCTCCATAACTCGAATTAATCATCCAGCGGACCAATTACAACTATAAATAGCACCCCATCTTCTTCTAAACATGCTACAAACATAAAATCACACTAACAAACGTCTTAATATCACCAATTTGTTCTTATAAACTCGGTTCCGGCCAACTCGTTGTTCACCCACTTTCCGGCATCATATGAGGTAATTGTTAGGTGGATTTATAGTGTTTTGATTCGTCTAATAAAACCCCAAACCAAAATCAATCAAATCTGGACTGGATTAAGAGAATTGAATATCTAGGGTTTATGTGAAGAAGATGAAGTTGGGCATTTTGTTTATAATTATTTGTTTCCATCTCTTAACAATAGAACAGCCTGGTCTAGTGGTTGTGTATTGTTGTTGATGCCATGGAGACCAGGGTTTGAACCCGAGTCACTGTAGATCCAACTTTTTATTTTTATAAACCATTTTTATTAGTTATAATAAATTAAATATATATATTTATAAATTATACAAAATAAATAAAAAATAGTTTTATAGTTAAATAAAAGTTGTTTTATTTTACGATAGCATTTTTGTTCAAGAATCAACTTTTACAAAACCTGAACCACTCGTTAAAACTCGTAGAATAATTATATAAATAATATATATAATAACGTTGTAATTTTATAAATCCTAAACCTACAAATGTTCATACTAAAATAAAAGATACCGACAACGATAGATTACGTTAACATGACTCAAATCTAATATTAGTCTTATAAGTAATATTATAATAGTAAGTCATGAAAATCCGTTAACATAAATATTAATACACTTAAAAATATGTAACAAAATACTTATAAATAAAAACGTATAAACTATAAAACTGACATTTTAGTTCATCAAATTAGTTAGTAATTCTCTTGTTCTTATTATTTCTAGCTCGTGAGATTCGATCGTTTGGTTTCATATAACATGCTTTCGTTTCATTTTCAAGGTTGTCATCTCAATTCAAAGGTGAGTTTCTCACACCCCCTTTTTACCCTTTTTAACTATTTTGGGGGTAACATATATATCCTATCAACAATTCAATTTCATTTATTAATTATTACCAACTACAACTCGTTACATGGACTTCTGTGCTTATTTGTTTACTTGCTCAAAGACTACTTGCTCATAGTTTCCTTAATAAGTGTGATCATACGCCCCCCTATGCACTCAAGACCTCGACGTTATGAGTGGAATAGGGACCCCCGATCTGAGTACATTTGGTTGTTATCAAATGTAAAAGACATTACTTGCGCTATTACTACACCAAGTTTCATGGAATTGTATGGTTTTTATGTATTCGTATCAAACTTTTGTGAACTCACAAACTATTTAATTAGTTGACTTTATTTTATATATATGCTACAGGTACTTACATTAGATGATGAACAGGCGAAAGATACTAGAAGTTAAGTTATTTAAAGAATAAACAAGAAGACGTGTTTTGATACTTTTACTTTGTATTTGTTTATTTGATAAACTTGTATACTTGGGATTTGAATGAATTAATAACATTATTGTCACTTAATAGTGTCACATGTGTTTTGGGCAATCTGTACGTCACACCCGGGTGTATTCCGCTATAGCCAGGGTGTTACAGTTTGGTATCAGAACCGTGACTATAAGATAGGACATTAGATGTAACACCCCGTAACCGCAGCGAAAACGTACACGGGATGCAACAGACACATCTGATATCAACAGCATTGCTTATAAAGAAAACACCACTACATTAATTTAAGCGAATTACATTGTTCCGAGTTTCGTTACCATCTAGGTGTTATCACATAAGTTTTACCGATAGTACATTAACATATTTAAAACAAAATATAGATCCTTAATCTTCCACAAAATAGCACACATCATCAAGCACGTATCACTCATTCCAATTTGGGGGTACCTAGAAAGCATGTAAAGAAAACGGGTCAACTACGAATAGTTGGTGAGTTTCACTGATTTAAATAAACATTGACAATTTATTATAATAAATCATATATTAGCGATGTAATTATGCTGAGCCCACAAGTGAAACCTCTGACTATCACACACAATCCCCGTGGCATATCCTCTGCCCACGGACCCGTGACATATCCCCCGTCCACGGAACTGCCCCAACCGCTATGTCTAACATTACATAGCAAAATATATATAACACCCAAAATAGACATGTGCAACTGGCTGGGAAACATCAGCAATCCATGCCGGACCAGTTGGGTTTGTCAGACCAATAGTACTATTCACACTCTACCGGCTTTTAGCTAATCACTCGTGTTGCGGGGCCTTACAATGTTAGCAACTCAGACAATTACCATCTTAGTACATTTCCGTACGATTCCCGTACAATAAACATTATATAAATACATTCATTTCCATGCGATCGGCATGTACTTAAACACTTTGATAATAACATGCTTTCCGCCCCGGGAAAATATTTAAAACAGTTCAATAAAAAGGGGCTCGTGAAAACTCACATTCTTGTGAGCAAAGATGTACTACGGTGCACGGCTACTGGTACAGATCTGTAATACGATCCCCAAATCGTTACTACACAATTTCTATCAATATAACTTAAATTCGTGTTAACCGGTACGTCTGGGGACACTGCTAACCCAGTACCGTACACGATCCGGGGACAATGTTAACCCCGAAATACTTTTCAGGACTTAGATTGTGATATTACTTAGAGTTCTTTAGTCAAAACTACCATTAGTTTGTTTTCTCGTTTTGCGTGCCTAGCACGGTTATTCGTCTTTATGTTTTCAAAAATGAGTTTGGCCACATACGACCCGAAAATAGTTGTTATTGATATTTTAATTAAAGTGGTGAAATTAGAACTCGGTTTAGACACCCCGTTTGGCCGCGGGGCCCGTTTCCGTCTTTAATATACCGGAAACGACTAAATCGGGTAAAATTACCCAAATCATCCGAATTATTTTCGGATGATTTATTTTTACTTGATTAACTTAGTTTCATAAAAATCATCCATTTTTAAGGTTTTCAAACACCAGTCAGCTCGCTTAGGCGAACTTCGCCAGTTTACTCGTTTTGAAGCTTTAAAAGTTTGTTTTTAAGTTCCATTTAGCACAAATAAATATCCGTTTAGTCTCGGACCTTGAAATTTTGTACAAACCATATTTTGACAGTAAGGAATTTTATAAAAATTTTTCCAGAATTAATTTTTATATCTAAAATTTATTTAACCATTTTTAAACGTCATTTAAACACCAAATATGTCGAAAATACCAAACGACCTTAGAAAAATCCCAAATTTTTCTGGGATGACTCCTGTCACCCACATAGTTCCCTGTAATTTTTCCAGAACCAAAAACTCATTTTTTTATGCCATTTTTACCAAAACCGAGCTAGAAATCCCTAGAACTCGTTTTACCGAAAAGCCTACTTAGACTTCTCCAATGAACCTGAAATTTTGTGTGTGACTTTTATATGTTATAAAAAGCTTATCCTAAATTTTCCATAATTTTTCATGATGTTTAGCTATTTTTCACCATTTTTGGCCAAAACCGAGCATTAAATTCACCAAATATTCATCCTTTATCCAAAAATTATCAAAAATTCACAGATCTCATATTTTCATGTGTAGATCATCTCTGTGAAATTTCGTGACCCAAATCTAGGTCTATCACAATCTGTCCAAATTATCTAAATCATACGAAAACCGAACTACCTTGTGTTTTCTAGCGTTAGATCGCAAAGATCTTGGTTTCTAGCCTTTGCTAGCCACTAGATACAACACCTACAAGCACAAAAACACCACACCAAGCAAGTTATACCCACAATCAAGCCATTTCTTTCATGGTTTCGATTAAAACATCAAAACAAAGATTTTGACCGTAAAAATTCGTTTTTGACTCTTTTAACTCCTTTCTTCGACCAAGATCCCTTGCATAACTTGTATACATCACTTGATCATGCAAGAATCGGTTTCATCTCGGGTTTTCACTCATTTTTCATTTGAAACCTCATTTTCTCAAGATCATGGAATCAAAACTATGAATCAACCATTAAAACCATGTTTTTACCTTAAGATTCTTGTTAAAAATCAAGGATTTGGATGAAAGTTGAAGTGTGTTAAGAGGATTTTGGAGTTGGGAGCTTAGAAAAAAGAAAATGTAATGTGTGTGTGTGTGTATTGGAACCGATCGGTCCATAATGGAGGGTGGGGTGGGACCCACATCTTCATTCTTGGCCACAAACTTGGATTGTGTAATCCGGATAATGTTGTGGATAATCTGGTTCAGTTCGTTTTTCAGTTAAACGTTTAATTCGGCTTAAAACGAGGCTAAAACGGTTGTTTTTCGGCTTAAAAATAAAATTTATATAAAACCGATTTAAAATCTTTAAAAACTTAAACCATGACATTTATTGACTCAACACATCATATTGTCGGTCATTGTGCATCTTTTTCGGCTTGATCGATCGTCTCTTGCTTGGTTTGATGTTAAAGGTTTCGTTTAACGTACCGACGTACTAATAAATCGAAATCCTTTTTCTGTGCTATAATTCACTTATCCCGAAGCCTTAATACTTCGTAAACCTTACTAAACATCATATATTTCATCTATGACGTAATCCCCGATTCGTTCGGGTTTCAATAACCGTTCATCGGTTAATCGTAATTCCAATACGACTAACTGTTCATTCGAGTATAATTCGTACTGTGAATCTTATATACTCGTATAAACACATTATAATTCATATATTCAGTATTGAATAACACGTAAATAGTATATTCCGGCTAGGGTATACCTGAATTTGCCGGAATCGTTACTTTCTCCCCCCGTTATAAAAATTTCGTCCTCGAAATTTTACACGTCAACTACTTCATTTTGAGGAAATAGGTGGGGGTATTTCTTCCGAAATTCGTCATTTCGTTCCCAAGTATATTCTGGGCCTCGTTGCGAGTTCCATCTAACTTTGACCAACGAGATCTTATTGTGTCTAAGTTGCTTGATTTTCCCGTCTACTATTTCTATGGGCTCCTCTACAATGTTGAGCTTATAATTTATTTGGACACCCTCTAAAGGTAACACCGATGTCTCATCCGACAGACACCTTTTCAAGTTCGACACGTAAAACACATTGTGAACTGCACTCAGTTCATCAGGCAGTTCTAATCGGTATGCTACAGGACCGATTTTTGCAATAATGTCGAACGGTCCAATGTATCTAGGGGCTAACTTCCCCGCCTTTCCAAATCTGACTACTCCTTTCCAAGGTGATACTTTCAAATACACTTTATCACCTTTCTCAAATGATAACGGTTTTCTACGGGTATCGGCATAACTCTTCTGCCGATACCGTGCGGCCTTCAGATTGTTCTTAATTTCAAGGATTTTGCTGGTCGTTTCCTGGACCAGATCTGATCTGATAACCTGTGTGTCGCCCACCTCAGTCCAGCAGAGTGGTGATCGGCACTTCCGTCCATACAATGCTTCGTAAGGTGCTGCCTTTATACTGCTATGGTAACTGTTATTATAGGAAAATTCAACGAGTGGGAGATTTTGATCCCAATTTCCCTTAAAATCCAGTACGCATGCACGAAGCAAATCCTCCAAGGTTTGGATGGTCCTCTCAGACTGACCATCTGTCTGAGGGTGGTAAGCTGTGCTTAGATCAATACGCGTTCCCAACGCTTCTTGGACAGCTTTCCAAAGGTTGGAGGTGAAATGGCTATCCCGATCAGAGATGATCGAGATGGGTATACCATGACGAGACACAATTTCATTTATATAAATCTGCGCAAGTCTCTCAGTGTTATAATTATTTCTAATCGGGATAAAATGTGCCGATTTGGTTAATCGATCCACAATTACCCAAATTGCATCATGTCCACGGGACGTCTTAGGGAGATGTGTCACAAAATCCATCGTGATCTGCTCCCACTTCCATTCAGGAATCTCCGGTTGTTGTAACATTCCCGAGGGTTTCTGGTGCTCCGCCTTAACCCTCGCACACGTCGTACACTTGCCGACGTATGTGGCTATATCCTTTTTCATACCCGGCCACCAGTAGAACTCCTTCACATCCTGGTACATCTTATCCGATCCCGGATGTATGGAATATTTCGATTTATGCGCTTCGTCCATGATTAATTCACGAAGGTCATGGAGGGTCGGGATCCAAATCCGATTTTTGAAATAGAGAATTTCGTCCACGCGCTGTTCGAAATTCTTCTCGTTACCGTAAAGTCCCTCTTTTTCCAATTGTTCCTCTTTCAACGTCTCGCGTTGAGCGACTCGAATTAAATCTGAAAGGTTCGACTGGACAATCATCCCCAGCGCTCGCACACGCAATGGTTTAACTCGATCTTTCCTACTCAAGGCATCGGCTACAACGTTAGCCTTGCCGGGGTGATAACGGATGTCACATTCATAGTCGCTTAACAACTCGACCCATCTTCGTTGCCTCATATTCAGTTCTTTCTGATCGAATATGTGTTGCAAACTTTTATGATCGGTGAAGATGGTGCACTTTGTACCATAGAGATAATGTCTCCAGATTTTAAGTGCGAAGATAACTGCTCCCAGTTCTAAGTCATGAGTAGTGTAATTGTTCTCGTGTATTTTTAACTGTCGAGAAGCATAGGCTATAACCTTATTATTTTGCATCAACACGCATCCTAACCCTCTCCGGGATGCGTCACAATACACGACAAAACCATCGTCTCCGTCGGGGAGACTTAAGATTGGCGCTTGGCACAATCTTTGTTTTAGCGTTTGAAACGCCGTTTCCTGCTCTTCACCCCATTCATACTTTCGATCTTTTTGGGTCAGAAGGGTTAAAGGTTGGGCGATGCTGGAAAAGTTCTCTATAAATCGACGATAATATCCAGCTAAGCCTAAGAATTGGCGGATTTCCTTTGGCGATTTAGGCGCTTGCCAATTCTTAACTGCTTCAACCTTACTTGGATCAACGTGTATTCCTTGATGGTTTATAACGTGACCAAGGAATTGCACTTCTTGTAACCAGAAGTTACACTTGGAGAATTTTGCATACAGCTTCTCCTGATTTAGAAGCTCTAAAATTAATCTTAAGTGTTGCTCGTGCTCTTCTTTACTCTTCGAGTATATCAAAATATCGTCAATAAACACGATGACGAATTTGTCGAGGTAGGGTTTACAGACTCGATTCATGAGATCCATGAATACTGCTGGCGCATTTGTTAGCCCGAAAGGCATAACTAAGAATTCGTAATGGCCGTAGCGAGTCCGGAATGCGGTTTTTGGGATATCCTCCTCCTGAATTCTAACCTGATGTTATCCCGATCTAAGATCTATTTTTGAGAAGTAGCTCGCACCCTTTAGTTGGTCAACAGATCATCGATTCGGGGGAGAGGATACCTATTTTTGATTGTTAACTTGTTCAGCTCCTTGTAATCAATGCACATTCTAAGGCTTCCGTCCTTCTTTTTCACGAATAGTACCGGTGCACCCCACGGGGAATAACTAGGACGTATAAATCCTTTATCCAACAATTCTTGCAATTGGTTGGATAATTCTTGCATCTCTGATGGTGCAAGTCGGTAGGGCGCCTTAGCAACAGGGCCAGCTTGAGGTAATAAGTCGATTCTGAATTCGACTTGTTGGGTTGGCGGTAATCCAGGAAGTTCCTCTGGGAAAACTTGTGGAAATTCACGTACCACTGGGATATCGTCCACCCGTTTTTCCTCAGGATCCGTGGCCGTCAAGCTCGCTAGATACGCCACGCATCCCTGGCGTATATATTTTAACACCTTGAGGTGGGATATAAACGGTATCATATTGCCCGACTTCTCACCCTGCACTAATACCTCTTCGTCATCCGACACCCGGATCCTGACGATTTTCTTTTCACAGTTTATTTCTACCTTGTTACGTGCTAACCAATCCATTCCCACTATCACGTCAAAACTACCCAATCCTACCGGTAACAAGTCAATCAGAAAGGATTGTTCGTTCAGAATAAAAGGGCAATTCCGAACTATCTGATTAACTATCATGGTTTTACCGTTAGCGACTTCTACAGTGTAAGGTTCTATGGTTTCACCAATTGGTAGGTTTGCTATCGACAGGAATTTAACGGAAACAAAACTCCTATCGGCGCCTGTATCAAATAATACAGAAGCGTAATGATCAGAGACGAGGAATGTACCTGTCACTACACTGGGGTCCTGGCGTGCTTCGTTCGCCCCCATCACGAATGCTCGGCCTCGCGCCGGATTGGACGACGATGCCTGACCCGAGGGTTGCCTCCCGTTTCCTCCCTGGTTCAGTTTCGGACAGTGTCTTTTGAAGTGATCCGTGCTGCCGCATTCATAGCAAGCACGGCTGGTGGTCACCATTTGGTTTCCCTGCGGGTTCTGCTGTCGGGCTGGTTGAGTCTTAAATGGCTGCGCACGGATAGGTTGCGGTTGTCGGCTCAGATTTTGCAGGGTTGTCCTGCAACTCGGTGCGTAGTGCCCATTCCTGCCACACCGGTGGCACACTACCTACTTGCACACGCCACCATGCTGGCAACCGCATTTCCCACATTTAGGGAACGTCCCTTTCTGCGATTCCTGCCTTCCGCCTGAACTAGTCATGGTGTAGTTCTGGGCAGCGGGCCTAGCACGTTTACTTTGCTGCTTCTCCCGGATCCTATTGTCATACGTACCTCGCTTTCCCCCAGCAGACTCTCCTGCCACCTTCAGTAACCCACTCCTCACGAAATCGTATGTGACGATACCAGCTTGCGTCACCACACTCTCAAACGTCTGGTGTCCCCCAGAGTTGACTATACTCTTTACTAGTGGAGTTAGTCCCCATATATAACGCTCAACCCTCTTTGACTCTGGGGTGACCAACCATGGCACTAATCGCGACAATTCATTAAATCGGTTTGTATAACCTAAGTGGTCTGCCCCCTGCATCTCCAGGATCCACAATTCGTTTTCTAACTTTTGCAGTTCGTTTTTCGGGCAGAAATGTTCCAGCACAAGATCCTTGAGCTCTGTCCAGGTCATGCGGTTTGTCGCCGCCTGACCGCGAGTCTGCACTATGGTGTTCCACCATGTCTAGGCATGGTCCGTGAACGTGCAGGTAGCATACTTAACAACGTAATCCTCAGGGCAGTTGCAGATGTTCACAACAGCCTCTATTTTCTCAATCCACTTAACCAACCCATTGGGTCCCTCAGATTCACTAAATTCTAGGGGTTTGCACAACATAAAGTCTTTGATCGAACATCCCCTGGATGCAGGAATCGGTTCACTACGGTTCGTCTCTACAGTAGGTATAGGGCCATTACTGTCTGTAACGACCACCCTAGGCGGTGCGTCATTACTCGGAATCGTGTTATCATTCTGAGGAGGATTAGTATTTCGTTCCCCGTCATTATTGGTGGTCGTTTGATTGCTCGGAGGGGTTGGATTGGTCGAATTGTTAATACTGGCGGCGATGCGCGATACTATATCCGGTATCGCCGCCTCTAACTATTGAGCAATCAAACGGCTCACGTCCACTTCCGACAATTGGGCCGAACGTTTTGGTGCCATTCTACACAACATCAAGAAAATATATATAATTAATACAAGTTCCAATCATAAAACACAACAAACATTCCATTCATTAGTAACATTAGTACATTTTACATCCATATCAGTTCACATACGTTTCCTGTCATCATTACATAAGTTAAGTTTTCCTACATAGGGCCTATGTCGGCATCATCTCGACATAACCCACAATGGGTCAGTGCTTGAATGATACCCAAAAGTATCTATAACGATATACCCCAAAAGAGACCCCCCTAAGGGCCAGTGGTTGTATTATAACTACCCAACATTCACTCTATGTTAGCATCACCACTAACTGCTTACATAGAGTATCAAAAAGCGGCCCCTGTCTACTCCCGTCCTAACACAACTAAACACGGTGGTATACCAACCACACCAGCACCGCCGCCATCCCCACAATCACTGCCATTAAACCCCGGATCCGTGTTTCCATCCGGTCAATCAACCCCAGGGAGTAGGCGTCCTCCCTCCTCAGTTGCGCGATAGCATGCTGGCTGTCCAGTATGCAATCCACCAAGAGGTTCCTCCTCTGAATACCCACCGTCAAGGCGGTGGTGTGCTCATTCATCCGCTCGGTGAGCACCCGGAGCCACGCCGCCTCGGTGGAGGGACGCTCATCCCTCACTGGCCTGGGGGTACCCCACACAGGTGGCGGCACAGGCCCGGGCTGGGGGCGGGAGGACTCGCCTCTGTGGTAAGTGGATCTGGGTGGGGTAAAGGTAGGTGGAACATACGGGACACTGATCCGCGCAGTGAGGCGGGGACCTGGTCTGGGAGGGGTGAGGGTGACCTGAGGTGTGGGTGGGGTGGGAGACCTGGTAACCCTAGCAGGGGAGGACAAGCTAGCACTCCTAAGGCTAGTCTCAGAAGGCTCGGTGCTGGAAGCTAAGCGTACACTCCTAGAGTCCCCGGAACTGGCCTCCTCCGGGTCCTCCTCTACAGATAAACTTCGTGATCTTGACATGCTTACCTGTACACAAGTTAGCAAACATATAGTCCTTTTCATAATGTAAATCCTAATTAAATTAATATACACACATTCATACAACCTTGTCACATAAAAATATTATCATATACTTACACATATGTTGCCGATTTTACCTATTAAAGTCCCCCGTGACTTCCTCTGAATTCCCTCGTGCGGACAAGTCTGTTATTATGTTCCGGACCATAATAACTCACTTGTCCATCCAAGTTCATCCAGACCTTGTCACAATAATTTATTAGTTGATATTCAGATCCTATAACACTTGAGCTACTGGTTATATTTTAGGTATCTTTTAAGGACATCCTAATTCTTTATAACCAATGGCTCTGATACCAAGTTCTGTAACACCCCGTAACCGCAGCGGAAACGTACACGGGATGCAACAGACACATCTGATATCAACAGCATTGCTTATAAAGAAAACACCACTACATTAATTTAAGCGAATTACATTGTTCCGAGTTTCGTTACCATCTAGGTGTTATCACAAAAGTTTTACCGATAGTACATTAACATATTTAAAACAAAATATAGATCCTTAATCTTCCACAAAATAGCACACATCATCAAGCACGTATCACTCATTTTAATTTGGGGGTACCTAGAAAGCATGTAAAGAAAACGGCTCAACTACGAATAGTTGGTGAGTTTCACTGATTTAAATAAACATTGACAATTTATTATAATAAATCATATATTAGCGATGTAATTATGCTGAGCCCACAAGTGAAACCTCTGACTATCACACACAATCCCCGTGGCATATCCCCTGCCCACGGACCCGTGACATATCCCCCGTCCACGGAACTGCCCCAAACCGCTATGTCTAACATTACATAGCAAAATATATATAACACCCAAAATAGACATGTGCAACTGGCTGGGAAACATCAGCAATCCATGCCGGACCAGTTGGGTTTGTCAGACCAATAGTACTATTCACACTCTACCGGCTTTTAGCTAATCACTCGTGTTGCGGGGCCTTACAATGTTAGCAACTCAGACAATTACCATCTTAGTACATTTCCGTACGATTCCCGTACAATAAACATTATATAAATACATTCATTTCCATGCGATCGGCATGTACTTAAACACTTTGATAATAACATGCTTTCCGCCCCGGGAAAATATTTAAAACAGTTCAATAAAAAGGGGCTCGTGAAAACTCACCTTCTTGTGAGCAAAGATGTACTACGGTGCACGGCTACTGGTACAGATCTGTAATACGATCCCCAAATCGTTACTACACAATTTCTATCAATATAACTTAAATTCGTGTTAACCGGTACGTCTGGGGACACTGCTAACCCAGTACCGTACACGATCCGGGGACAATGTTAACCCCGAAATACTTTTCAGGACTTAGATTGTGATATTACTTAGAGTTCTTTAGTCAAAACTACCATTAGTTTGTTTTCTCGTTTTGCGTGCCTAGCACGGTTATTCGTCTTTATGTTTTCAAAAATGAGTTTGGCCACATACGACCCGAAAATAGTTGTTATTGATATTTTAATTAAAGTGGTGAAATTAGAACTCGGTTTAGACACCCCGTTTGGCCGCGGGGCCCGTTTCCGTCTTTAATATACCGGAAACGACTAAATCGGGTAAAATTACCCAAATCATCCGAATTATTTTCGGATGATTTATTTTTACTTGATTAACTTAGTTTCATAAAAATCATCCATTTTTAAGGTTTTCAAACACCAGTCAGCTCGCTTAGGCGAACTTCGCCAGTTTACTCGTTTTAAGCTTTAAAAGTTTGTTTTTAAGTTCCATTTAGCACAAATAAATATCCGTTTAGTCTCGGACCTTGAAATTTTGTACAAACCATATTTTGACAGTAAGGAATTTTATAAAAATTTTTCCAGAATTAATTTTTATATCTAAAATTTATTTAACCATTTTTAAACGTCATTTAAACACCAAATATGTCGAAAATACCAAACGACCTTAGAAAAATCCCAAATTTTTCTGGGATGACCCCTGTCACCCACATAGTTCCCTGTAATTTTTCCAGAACCAAAAACTCATTTTTTATGCCATTTTTACCAAAACCGAGCTAGAAATCCCTAGAACTCGTTTTACCGAAAAGCCTACTTAGACTTCTCCAATGAACCTGAAATTTTGTGTGTGACTTTTATATGTTATAAAAAGCTTATCCTAAATTTTCCATAATTTTTCATGATGTTTAGCTATTTTTCACCATTTTTGGCCAAAACCGAGCATTAAATTCACCAAATATTCATCCTTTATCCAAAAATTATCAAAAATTCACAGATCTCATATTTTCATGTGTAGATCATCTCTGTGAAATTTCGTGACCCAAATCTAGGTCTATCACAATCTGTCCAAATTATCTAAATCATACGAAAACCGAACTACCTTGTGTTCTCTAGCGTTAGATCGCAAAGATCTTGGTTTCTAGCCTTTGCTAGCCACTAGATACAACACCTAAAAGCACAACAACACCACACCAAGCAAGTTATACCCACAATCAAGCCATTTCTTTCATGGTTTCGATTAAAACATCAAAACAAAGATTTTGACCGTAAAAATTCGTTTTTGACTCTTTTAACTCCTTTCTTCGACCAAGATCCCTTGTATAACTTGTATACATCACTTGATCATGCAAGAATCGGTTTCATCTCGGGTTTTCACCCATTTTTCATTTGAAACCTCATTTTCTCAAGATCATGGAATCAAAACTATGAATCAACCATTAAAACCATGTTTTTACCTTAAGATTCTTGTTAAAAATCAAGGATTTGGATGAAAGTTGAAGTGTGTTAAGAGGATTTTGGAGTTGGGAGCTTAGAAAAAAGAAAATGTAATGTGTGTGTGTGTGTATTGGGACCGATCGGTCCATAATGGAGGGTGGGGTGGGACCCACATCTTCATTCTTGGCCACAAACTTGGATTGTGTAATCCGGATAATGTTGTGGATAATCTGGTTCAGTTCGTTTTTCAGTTAAACGTTTAATTCGGCTTAAAACGAGGCTAAAACGGTCGTTTTTTCGGCTTAAAAATAAAATTTATATAAAACCGATTTAAAATAAAAACTTAAACCATGACATTTATTGACTCAACACATCATATTGTCGGTCATTGTGCATCTTTTTCGGCTTGATCGATCGTCTCTTGCTTGGTTTGATGTTAAAGGTTTCGTTTAACGTACCGACGTACTAATAAATCGAAATCCTTTTTCTGTGCTATAATTCACTTATCCCGAAGCCTTAATACTTCGTAAACCTTACTAAACATCATATATTTCATCTATGACGTAATCCCCGATTCGTTCGGGTTTCAATAACCGTTCATCGGTTAATCGTAATTCCAATACGACTAACTGTTCATTCGAGTATAATTCGTACTGTGAATCTTATATACTCGTATAAACACATTATAATTCATATATTCAGTATTGAATAACACGTAAATAGTATATTCCGGCTAGGGTATACCTGAATTTGCCGGAATCGTTACATTAGACGTAGTGTTCTAGTTAGTTATAGTTTATTTGTTTAACTGTTTAGGTTGCATGATTAGAAAATTATGTGGGCCTTATGTGATTGTTCAATGCACTTGTTTAATATTTTATTGTCAATTCATTTACATCTCATGTACACAAAGCACACACAAGTCCAAGGCTTATGCCTAAAAACAAAGATTTTTCTAACATTTTCAATTATTAATTTTTATTGTGGTGTTCCGATATTTATTCTTCTTAAAGATGGTTCTATATTGCGGGTATGTAGTAAACTGTAAGGGGGACGTGCCTGTTTTCCGAAACTCTTGACACCAAGGTTATTGAAACCTAAGGATAAGCAATGCATACAAATCTCAATCAGACGCATGACCCGATTGCTTACCTGGAGAGTTAGGAAAGAACATGAACTCTATTAAGCCAAAGCATACCACTTTCAACGCCATATGGATCACAACTTTAAGTTTTCAAACGCGACCATGTTCTCTTTGTGAAAAGAATATGGTTGCACTCCTCTATGTTTTACAATGTGTTTTAACTGGAAGTCTGTACATGAATACCCAGCTTTCGGTTCGATTTGATGTCGAGTTTCTTTGATGTTTGGAAAATAAGAGTCCATGGTGGTTCATGAAAACTCTAAAGTTCCACACAAGATTTATTACTATTGTTATGATTTTTATTTATTTTTTTATTTATGTTTATTTATTTATTTCTTTTAAAACAAACTTTAACAAGGATTTTTATACCACACCATATTCCGAGTCTCACGATTTTCGTCACAATTGTTCGCAGAATGTCTCTCTGTTTCAGCAAGCGCCATTCTTCCGGATCCTCTAGTCGCAAGTTGACCGCTCAGATCACCAAACAACTAGCCGCGGTCCTTCCCGACATAATGACCCAAATTCACCATAATCTTTCTACTAATAACGCCTCTGCTTCAAGCGAGCTTAAAGCATCTCACTGTTCGTTTAAGACTTTCACCAGCACAAAACCCCTAGAGTT
The DNA here is from genome assembly GCF_021521415.1 of Bidens hawaiensis. Lineage (NCBI taxonomy): Eukaryota > Viridiplantae > Streptophyta > Magnoliopsida > Asterales > Asteraceae > Bidens > Bidens hawaiensis. The sequence goes on from NW_027496180.1 coordinate 68,794, forward strand.
TGACGGAATGAAGGTGCCACTACCCTACTTCAGTGGTACGAACAAATGGAGAGAAAATTCCTCCACATTGAGTGTCCTGATAACAAGCGAACCCGCTTTGCTACAAGTGTCTTTGCAAAAGGGGCACTTACCTGGTGGGTGAAGGAAAAGACAACCCATGGTGCCGAAGTTGCTATGGCTATGCCATGGGACGAATTGAAAGAACTGATGACCAAGAACTTCTGCCCTCCGAGTGAGCTTATGAACTTGGAAGCTGAGTTTTGGAACCTCAAACAAGATAGTGGTGAGCACGCAGCTTACACTTCTCGTTTCAATGAACTCAGTGTGCTGGTACCTCACCTTGTTACCCCAACTTCGCGTGCCATCGATAAGTACATTCGGGGACTACCGAGACAAATCCAAGATAGTGTTTTGAGTAGCACTCCCAAAGAACTTGGTGACGTGATCAACCTTGCTTCAACTTTAACTGATAATCATGTTAAAGCTTGGACTTTGACATTGAAGGGATCGAAGAAACTTGCTGATAAACCCTCTACCGAGTCCAAAGAATCGAAACCCTAGTCAACCAAACCTGCTCTCTCCTCACACCACCATAACAAGAAGCGCAAGAACTATGCGCTAACTCAACAAACCGCACCTCAACCTCAAACTAACCTTGCATCACCACCCAAGAAACTCTACAATGGACCCCATCCGTATTGCAACTTTTTTCGACGTCATCACCCAGCCAATGCCGCTTGCCGCCAATGCACTCGTTGCAACCGTTTTGGGCACCTTAGCATCACTTGTCATGAGACTGCTATGGTACCAACTGCTCGTCAGCGGTTTTCTCAACCCAACCCTCGCCCTGCATCGTATGCTCAACCCATTAGCCAAATGCGGGCTTGCTATAATTGTGGTGACCCTAACCACTTTCGCAATGCGTGTCCACGACTTGCACATGTGAATGCACTTCAGCTTGCTCCAACTCTGTTTTACCAGGTGCAGACGTATCAAACCCAGCAAGCTTATCAGCCACAGGCTCAAGTTCAGCCGCATCCCACCATTTTAGCTCTTGCACCACAAGGTGGTCAAATTGTTCAAGCTGCTCAAGCTCCTCAAAAAAATCGTGGGCGTGCTTTTATGATTAATGCCAATCAAGCTCAACAAAACGGAGATGTGGTGAACGGTATGTTTCTCGTGAATGACCACTTTGCAACCATTTTATTAGATACCGGTGCCGATATGAGCTTTGTGTCTTTTGAATTTGAGCCTTTACTTGCTAAACCCTGATCTAAGCTTAAGAACTCGTATTCTATTGAAGTAGCTAATGATAAATCTGTAACAATTGACTCGGTTATTCGAAATTGAAAATTAAATCTAAACGGCCACAAGTTCTCAATCGACCTCATTCCTATGCAACTGGGAAGTTTTGACATCATAGTAGGCATGGGCTGGTTATATGTTCACCGTGCTGAAATTGTTTGCTTCGAGAAGTTCATTCGTATTCCGCTTGCCGATGGTCAAATTCTTCGTGTATCTGGTGAAAAGCCTTCTTCCTCGAGTCTAAATTTTATCACTTGTTTTCACGCCCAAACGTACTTACGCAAGAAATATGTAGCATTCGTAGCCCATGTGGTGGAAAAGAATGAACGTAAAATTGAAGACATTCCTGTTGTTCGCGAGTATCGTGAAGTGTTTCCCGATGATGTTTCTGGTCTTCCTCCTACTCATAAAGTTGAATTTCGAATCGATCTTGTGCCTGGTGCAACCCCGATTGCTAGGGCTCTCTATCTTCTTGCTCCCTCTAAGATGCAAGAGTTGTCTAACCAACTCCAAGAACTTTCAGACAAAGGGTTTATTCGCCCTAGTTCATCTCCTTGGGGCGCACCCATTCTATTCATCAAGAAGAAAGATGGATACTTCCGTATATGCATCGATTACCGTGAGCTCAACAAGCTTACAATCAATAATCGTTATCCTTTGCCTCGTATTGACGATCTTTTTGATCAACTCCAAGGAGCCTCATGCTTCTCAAAAATTGATCTTCGTTCGGGTTATCATCAACTACGCGTGCATGAAGATGACATACCCAAAACCGCTTTTCGGACTCGTTATGGGCATTACGAATTTATGGTTATGCCTTTTGGGCAAACCAATGCACCCGCGGTGTTTATGGATCTCATGAACCGCGTATGCAAGCCTTACTTAGATAAATTCGTAATTGTTTTTATTGACGACATTCTTATTTGGTGTTTATGGATCTCATGAACCGCGTATACATACATACATACATACATACATACATACATACATACATACATACATACAGGCATAACTACATGCATTCATACACACGACACAGTTATACACAATACACAAACATATACATTCATATGAATATACAGTTATACATACATATATGGACACACACACATACACACACATACAGAGTTATACACAATACATTGACATATACATATACTCATACATATAAATTCGTATGCATACATACACATACATATATGTTGCCATTTTGTCTAGTTTCGAAAAAGAAATTTAAAATACATAAAAAGAACGTGCCCCAACAACATGTCATCAGAGAAAAGAGCAGCCAATAAGTTGTCGTTTTAATTATTTAGTTTATATAAAAAGAGTAAAGTGCCATTTTCGTCCTTGTGGATTGGCAATTAATGCGAATATAGTCCAAAAAGTTTATTTTTTGCATATGAACCCTCCACGTTTCCCAGTTCTTGCCAATTATATCCAAATCACTAACCCCGTTAATTTTATCGTTAAGTTAGGGGCATACATGTCTTTTCACAATTTCTTTATTATAATACTTATTTAAGTGAACTGCGGTTTTCGTCCATCTGGTTTGTCCAAATCTGCAGTTTTATTTCAATGGTTTCAAATTTGCAATTTTCTTTTATATGGCTTTATTTCACTTGCAATTAAACCTGAATTCTCTAATCTCGTGAAGTCCGGTTGTTAACCCATTTGCGTACCCATCATGTGACGATCACTTTTGTCATTTTTCTCCCCAAATAAACCTTAGTCCTAATTCTCGACTCCCGTCATGTGAGGGGTGGGGTGTATTTGGGGAAAAAGGAAAAAAGAAGGAACAAAACTGCCCCTCAGGTGAAGGGCACGCTGATGAGTTTAACGACCATACTTAACGAGATTAGGGAATTCGGGTTTAATTGCAAGTGAAATGAAACCATAGAAAAGAAAATTGCAAATTTAAAACTACTGGACTAAAACTGCAGATTTGGACAAAGCAGAGGGACGAAAACCGTAGTTCACTTAAATAAGTATTATAATAAAGAAAGAGTGAAAAGACAAGTTTGCCCTGACTTAACGATAAAATTTAACGGAGTTAGTGATTTAGATGTAATTGGCGATAACTGGGAAACGTGGAGGGTCCATATGCAAAAAATAACTTTTTGGACTAAATTCGCATTATTTGACAAACCAAAAGGACGAAAATAGCACTTTACTCTATAAAAAAACACTTATTGATAACATGTCTTCGAGATAGAAGTTATCGAAATGATCTTGCATCCAAAAAATTTAAATAAAGTTGAAATAAGACAAAGCCTATCCCGACCACATGTGGTCAGGGAAAAGTTTTTAGATGACATTTCAAAAATTTAAAACAAAATCAAAATAAAAGGAAATCTATCCCGACCACATGTGGTCGAGAAAAGGTTGTCAGACTATATTCCTCTACAATATGGTATTCCCGCTAAATTAAAAACAATAAAGAAAAGAATAAAACCCAACCTATCCTGACCACATGTGGTCGGGACAAGGTTTTTAGATGACGCTCAAATATTTGTCGCTCCCGCTAACTTGAAAAAATAAAAATTAAAAACAAATCAACTTATCCCGACCACATGTGGTCGGTATTGGTGTTGTAAAATTTATTTTTTTATAGACCACATATGGTCGGAATAAAATTTCCCGGAGAGCCAAACTTCCCATTAAATCTATCCCGACCACAAGTGAAATCTGGTCAAACTCTATAGTGACCGCATGTGATCAGTACAGATGTTCTATAGCGACCACAATTGTGGTCGATATAGGAGCGGTCATGTTAGAATAGTTTTCTTGTAGTGATATATACTCATATGTAAACCTAAACCCGATCAGGTGAGGTTTGAAATTTCTACTCTTTTTAGGTTTGATCAAATGAACACGTGACCCCTAATTTTATCCTCAATTTGTCCACTTGAGTTGAACTCATCTTGTATCCATTTAAGTCATTTACTACATTTTTTTAAAAAAAGATTACTTTCACAGTTAAATTATCTCACTGTGTAAACACGTCGCGCCCCACCACCTCACTCACGCCAACTTTCATTAATAATATTTTAGTTTACTTCTAATTGCAAAGTTTTAATTTCTTTGAACTTTGAGATAATAATCTCAAACATTACCTTATCTCTTCTCAATAAAATAAAACATCACCATGGCTATTAAGGTACTCTTTATCCTTTGTTTTTCTTAATGTTTTTAAGATACATTCCATACTAATCCCAAATCCGTATACATTTACAATCATTCTCATATCGGAATATACCCGCAGGGCCGGCTGAAGAGTCAGTCAACTAAAACATGGGCTTTAGGCTACCAGTCTTTAAGTGCTCCATTCTTTTTAATTAGTTCGGGCCTCTTGAAGTGTTTGAGTAATCTTGTGAAGTATGATTTATGTTATAGTTTCTATTAACCCTTAACTTAATCTTTCTTCATAGATATATTTTGTTGTGACATATTGATGCCTCGTTATTTATTCCAGTTTTTGGTAAAAAGCTTTTGGAATTCAAGTCTTATATATATGGAACTAACTAAATGCATTACTCAGAAACAGACTTTAAGCCTATAAACAAGCTGAATGAAGGAAAATTTAAACTAATGAATTAAGTTTGGAAAAAGACCCCGAATTTTCATTTTGTTTTACGCCTTCTAAACCGTTGAGTCGGGCCTGTATAACCGTTCCGAATATTCTTTGAGTTTTAGATTTCCTGATCAAGTTTTGAGTTTTTTCCCATAGTTTAGCACATTTTATAGCCACAACCATGGACAGTACTGTTGCATTTATTCCAATCCAATCAAATCAAATCAAATAAAATCATATACACAAATAAATATAAACAACAAATAATAAAATGTTCATCACAATCCCGCGGTGAATGGCACACCAGTGGCCGGCAACCACATCCTTCCAGCTATAAGCCCTTGCACCGTAAAATCCTGCACATCAGCCAAACTCATATCACCATGATACCCGGTCCAGTTCACCCGGTCCGCCAATCCTGCACCGTCACCAAAACAACCATACTCTCCATAATACAACGTATTGAAAGCAAAATCAGTATTCCCCCACGGCAACCACCCTTGCGGGTTGATAAAACCATCAAGGTATGTTTTTATAAACACAGTTCTAGAATACTCCTGCCACGGCCGGCCTAAATACGTGTGGACCGAACCCACCACCGGAACAAGGTCACTGGCTGGGATAACACGGCAGTTGTGGATCGAAATGCCGCTGTTTTGGAATGGATCACCGCGGCCTTGGGCGGTGATGGTGTTTGCTTGTCCGGGTAAGGGTTTTCGGACTAGTATTACGCAGTTTTGGAAGACGACGGCTGCGTTACCGAATATGAAGTCGATGGTGCCCGAGATGTAGCAAAGTTTGTAGAATTGGCGTTGGGAGACGGCGAAGAGAGTGTCTTGGTAGCCTTCGAAGCTGCAGGCGTAGTAGACCGAGAGGTCGGAGGCTGATCGAAAGGCTACGGCTTGGGCGGCTTTTGGGCCAGCGGTGTTTCGGAATGTTATGCCGCGTGCTATGAAGCCGGAACCTTCTACTCCTGAATGTATATAAGTAATTGAGTTTTTTTAAATAAATTATTATGTAAGTATGTGTGAAATGAAATATAATTAACTTGCAGTTACCCATGCATGAGATAGGGAAGGAATTATTATATGTTTTATGTTTTAGTTTACTTTTGATAATCATATAGTACTCAATCGATGCTTTACGATGATTATTGTCAAAGATTTCACTTAACCGTTTTATAATTTACTTACCATCTCAACAATGATGGTAACCCACATTAACTTGGATTACAGGTTTTTCATTTTTATCTTTAATATTCTATATTTTACTTTGCAATATAAGAAACTAATGTAAAAAAAATTATTTTATAAAAATATGATAACAGCCGGTTCTTCAGAAAGCCATTTTAGAAAACCAGTTGTGGCTTTTAGAAAATAGTTTTTAAATCTTTATCAAAAAAGTAAAATAAAAACGAGTTTTTTTCGCCAAACCTTTGCGGTCGTAAATAGCTGTTTCACATGAACATCGCACGAATACTTGCGTAGGATTATTTTTTTCTTTAATTTTTAAACATTTAGTTACTATGCTATTCGGTTTTCTTTAGTAGTTTGTAGTTTGTGAAATTAAACATTTCATAAAAAATCTAAATGTATGATATTGTATTTTCCTTCTTTTTATTAAAATGAATTCATGTAACTTATTACTACATTTTTTTTAAATCTGGATACAAAAAAAAGCCTTAGGTTTATACAACTTAGTTTTCAATAATATTTTGATATGAAAATAATTATAAAAAAGCCGGTTAAAATACATATTTCAGCTTTTATGCAATATTAAATAGTCTAGTTTAAAAACTAAATTAATGAACAAAAAAAAAAAAAGAATAAAATTTTTTCATATTTCAATTTGAGTGAGGAGAACCCTATAGGCTAAAACCTTATTTAAGAAAACAAAATTTGTTTTCAATGGTTTAAGAATATATATATTGCTTGAATTATCATTAAAATTTTAGCCATTTAGATTAGTCCAATCCTTATAAACTTATACAGTATAAAGTAACGATTCATGCGGAATATTGACAGAGTTCATGGAGCTAAAACTAAAAATGAATGAACAGTAAAAATCTTACCCACGGTGGCTGATCCATAAGTTGTGTAACCTCCGGAGGCACTTCTGTTGCCGGTGATAATTGTATACCTGATTCCATCACCCACGAACATGATTTTATTCAGTCCATTTACAATATCAATATTTTCATTATACACACCACCCTTTATATAGATTATAAATCTCTGATTCTGCCGGTCAACACTTCCGGCATAATCAAGAGCCGACTGAATCGTCGGAAACCTACTCCCCGGAGCTTGAGACACCGTCACGTTTGCTAGTGACCGCAATGACAGCGTTGCCAATAGTCTCCGATCACGACGTGTCACCCACGTTGGAAAACCATCTCTTTGGTTCAAATCAATAGATTTTTGCTTCAAGAACTTGTGATTTATAGCCAAACTATTGCTTATCATCTCGGTCAAGTTACTCGACTTGATCGGAGTAGCAAATTCGGTCAGGTTCAGCTCACCACAACCGGTGAAACATGTTTGGAGGTTCGTGAGGGCGGCGCTGAGCCACGTCTGGGCGTCATAGTCGGAGCTCTGGTTGTTTTTCAGGCCGGTAACGGTTTGATTTAGTTGGAAAATTGTGTTATTGAGAAGTCTGTAACAGTCATTCCACACAGCTTTTGTTGTGTCGGTCCGACACATCTCCCCAAGGTTTTTAGCACACCCTTGTGCCTCGTTGGCATTATCGATTGCAGCCTGTAAGACCATTAGTCTGAAATCAGACATGTGTCGTGGCCCAGGATGTGGGCCTCGACCTAGGAAGTAGTTACACTGGTTGGGATGAGGAGTTGTTTGGCACCATCTGTTGATGTCACCAACCGACTCCTCGTTTATCTCTATGGATAAAGTAGACAAAGAAGATAACATGAATACCGACAACCATATCGATGAAAAGAGGTTAAGCAAAGACATTTTGAGTTCGGGATTTGGTTGTTATGATCGAGTGTTTTTGCTTTAGGGTTTTAATGGTTGTTTTTAGTGGATTTGCTTTCGGGTTTTGATGGATGAAAAATGTGTGATGGGGATGGTGGTTTTAAAGTAGGATATTGAGATGTGAATTGATAAAATGTGCAAATAAAGGTTTAGTGAAATTAAGTAAAACAATGAATGAAGAAGGGTTGTAAGATGGTTGCTTGTTGTCAAATGGTGGGTGTTTTAAGCAATTGATTTTGTGATTTTTATTAAGATGCGATGCACGGTGGTCGCCGTCTTCTTTATTAATATGATATATATTCATTAACATTAATTTTGTATCACACTCAACATAAACTGATATAGGTATTGAAACTTGGAAACTGTTGCTTGCAGTTTAAGTCAAAGGTATTGACAGGATAATTTGTTGACACTAAAACACGATGGCATAATATGTACATAATCACCTATAGGATTATTTGCTTCACTTTCACAATAACGGCCACATGATAAGCAATAAATGAAAAGAATCTATGTTGTCTATATTATTATATTAGATTAAAAGTCCATGGCATCATTAGTTACAATATTAGTTAACATATTAACATATAGTACAAGCATTAAGATCTTAAAGTCATCTATTGACCTTAAGGCCATCAATAGGCCCAAATAAATTTTCAAAATGTTTCTTTACTATAAGTCAATCTGATATATGCAAAAACAAAGTGTTCGTTAAAATTTACAACTTCAGGCTCGATTCAGTTCATTTACACCTCTAGCCATCATTTGTACTATTCTGTCACTAACAAATGAATAATTCTTAAATTATCCATGTAATGAAAACATTAGATCAGCAAGACCGCAATTGTTTGTTTATGTATTCTAGTAACAATACCATTCTCTTGGAGATAGATTTTTTAAAAGGAATAAATGAGAGCTACTGTGGTTTAGAAAAGGATATCCGTATAGGTGTATTGGTTTTTATTAATTATAACTATTGTTTTTCGGTCACTGATGATCTCAACTAACGAATTGATTGCTGATAGTCCCAATTTTGAATGTATTTGTTTCTAACGGTCTGCGACTAGCAGATTCCTAACGCTGTTAGTTACAGGTCGTCGGAAAAACGTTTTTAGCCGGAAAAGTCACATTTTTTTTGCTGGAAAACACCACCTGAACACCGCAACCACCACCAATTGACTCATCCGCAACCAACCAACCACCACTTGAGCTCCATCAACCGATTTCGATGATGGTTCTAGGGTTCTGGCGACCTCAATAATTGGGGCTTTTACTAGAAAAAAGTTTATACAGGTCCGATACAAAGTTACTAAAATGTTTGGGACGGAAATGTTGAGTTTTCGAGAAAAATGTGAGTTTTCCGGCAAAAAAAAAACGTTTTTTCCGGCAACCTGCAACTATCGGTGTTAAGAATATGTTAGTCGCGGACGGTTAGGAACAAATACATTAAAAGTTGGAACCGTCAACAACCAATTCGATAGTTGAGATCGACACTAACCAAAAGATGATAATTATGATTAATAAAAACTAATATTCTTATCCGTGTACTTCTAGAATTTCTTTGATTGTATTTATCCCTTTCATTTTGGTTATTTGTACAAAGTTGTTTTGTGGATATAAACCAAAAGATTTTACGTGTGCCAAGAGTATTTGATGAAATATACGTCTCTCTTTTGATCATCACTCTTTCTAGTGTTTTAATATTCTTTTATCTAGTTTCATATAGAACATACAACAGTCAACACAATTACCCAAAGTCACAATTTGGTTAACTTAACTTAAAAAACATAATTTAAATCCCAACGATTCAATTCTTAATTTTAACCCCCAAGACGCCTTTATTTTACCAATTCCAGTCGTTACTAACGTCGTAAACTCATATTTTTTTAAAAAAATAAAAACCCACTCTAAGTTAGTTTACATTTGGCAAGCTGTTTCTCATATACATTCACCACGTACTCGTCATCAAATAAAACTTGTGTAACTGGTTTTAATCATTTTAAACATTTTTTTTTCTTTATTTAACTATCAGAAGTTTTAACTTTGTCCTAAACTTAACAAAAAAAAAAAAAAAAATCACCACCAAAGATCGCAGACAGATCGAGTTACTTACTTTCATATCCGTATACTTTGTAACATTTCTAAATCACTTTTTAACACCGTTGAAACCATCCACATTACTCAAGTGTGTCTTTATGAAAAGTAATGTCAACCGTCCGTTATGTCCATTATCACTCCAGACCTAACCTATCCGGGAACACCATCAAGGAGTAAACCCGCCATTATGAAAAAACCTCATGAGCTAGGTTTTTCGAACCTGGGAGGCTAGGACCTTAGTTGTTTTAAGTTTATTTTATTGATTTGCTTAGTTGTTTTAACTTCTAATAGATCCGAGCACGTAAAAGGTTAATATATTATTCAGACATAATTATAAATATTGTCATTTATATTAGTACTCAATTTCACTCCTTGTCTCTTCAAAATTTATTCATTTTATCCTTTACATTGAAAATCCAACCGCTTTTGTCCTTTAACCCTAATCCAGTTAGTTTTTCTTGTTAAGTCAAGCTATGTACTTTGCCGGTGAGGGAAAAATAGTCATTTTACACATCTTTTTTTTTTGGAACGACCAAATAAGTAACGCTGGGTACTCCGTACGCGGCCCCCATTTGCTAAAGGTTGCCCGAGCCGGCCACAAGTCTGGATGGACGGAACCCCTAGCGGTCCACCTATTGAGGGATTCCCCGGGTAAAACCCGACCCCACGCCCGCCAAATGGCACGACAGCGAGGAGTCGGTAAAATCAGGTGAGATCATGACTCGAACTCTGGCAAGCCATGGATATCCCTCATATCTCTCATATAAATTAGTGATAATGAGGTTTGAACCCCCTACCTCTCACTAATAATGTAAGTGTTCTACCATTGAGCCACAACCAATTTATACATCTAAAAATATTTTCATAAATAAAAAAAGAAACATTTTTTTAAAATGACTTAATATTATATCGTTTATAGGAACACATCCAACGCCTTCTTTCCACTCATCTATCTCTGTCTCTCAAACACAATAACCGATGACACAACAATCACACTCAGATCATGAAGTGATGCAACCACCACTGCCCTTTGATTTTTCCGGCGAGGGCGGAGGGAGTGAATCTGAAACCATTTAAACAACAACATATTTGAGATGTGTTTAATCTCCCCGCTGCGCCGTTTCTAAGTGAAAACAAAACAAATCTGGACCAAACTGAGCGATGGATTTAGTCAATGAAACGGATCTGTAGCTATGATTAAATGAACAGTGGAATTGAACCGTTGAAGTGATTTGAATTGAGACAAAAGTGGTTTAATGGGTCAAATGATGTGGCATGGTGATAAGATTGCCTAAGAGCATTCTCATCCCATTCCCCATCCTTATCTCTATAATTATACTAAAAAACACTACATTTCTATCTTCTGTTCAATTAAATAATATTTTTATACCTTTATCATTACAGTTTTCTCTCTCTTCTACTCACAACCAATCCAACAAATATTAAAAAATAAATAGGGCCAAACAATGTTCCCCAAATGTTTCCCCAAATTTACAAAAAATCACTACATTTTTCTCTCCACCAAATAATTTACACAAAACCTCACACTATAATTTACATACTCTCCTCACATAAATTTAGGGGATGGGATGTGAATGCACTAAGTCAGGCATGTAAAATTTATTCTCGTAAGTTGGTCAACTTGTCTCTCAGCCGTAGCCGGTGAAGCCATTAACTGTTTTCGGTGGTCTTGTCAAAACCCACAAGCAAGATTGATCTCAAGTCCAACTCAGATCTTGCTTCACCTCGATTTGGGACTGTTAATTTGAATGAAATCGACCTCACTAGTTAGTGTCGAAGAGAATGGCCGAAATTTGGGTAGATAGATGGGGTTTTTGTTTAGGGCGGTAGTGGTGGTTGCATTCGTTTGAGACGTTGGTGATGGTGGTATTCTTTTGAGACGGTGGTGACGGTGGCGTTCGTTGTAGATGCTGGAGGTGGTCGCGTCTTTCTTAGTTGGTGGTAGCGATGGAAGTGGAAGAATGTGGTGTCGATGGCGAGTGAAGACAAACAGTGTGGGGATGGAAGGTTAGTGTGCGTGACAACAATTATGGATGCATGGCAAGATCACAAAACGCAAGTAACTAGAATCTCGCTAAAGATATCTAATCATGTGACTTGTTGGAAAGTTAGAATGAAAGATACAAACTAATCACCTAAAGTCATTCAAGTAGGATGAGTGATACGATTATGTCAATGTTTCATGATGGTGTGGGCTAGTTTCCTATCACTGGTGACTAATCCAACAACTCTTTGGAAAGATAACATGAAAAACACATGATCTGCCAAAAGTTGATTAAACCAAGCAATAATCATCCACTTCTTCAACTTCTGATGTTCATATAAGATTACATAAATCAGATGTTCGTGTCAACAAACCCTAGATAGACATAGCACTTAACATGACAAATCATAACAAATACTTTGTCTTTCCAAACATAATAAGGATGCATATTCAAGAGTTTATCATGAATAATCAATAATCAAGACTTCATTCACCATTCCTAGTTCAAAAGCCATAGACTAGCATATAAATATCCAAATCCATGAATGGGTGCTTAAATCATGAGTTTTTCAACATTACATAACCAAACAACCACAAGTCTTGAAAATCATGACATAACAAACCTTTAAATACACAAAACCATTGAAGTATAATAATGAAATGGCTATAACACTAACACAATCCTTGCCAATAATCCATAAAGACCATCAATTATTACTAAACTCCATCTAAATCGAAGTGATAACAAAGAGTTTAGCTCATCATGAGCTCAAGAACAACACACAAGCTTGAAAAGATAACAAAATTCATGGTAAAATCAAGAATAATCAAACCAAGAATCCAAGCTAGATGATGTAGATGATGGGTGATGCTTCTCTTGTTGTTGGAATCCTTCAAAGTGCTTGCAATTTTCTGGAAATCACCAAGGTTTAGAAGTTAAACAATGGGTTCAAAACTCCATGGGACACCCCTTTTCTTATGGACGCTTTCTTTATATAAAAAAGAGACATGATTATGTTTGAAGGAGAACATGATCATGTTAAAACAAAATACTAGATCTAGCATCCATTGGTTCTTCAATCTCCAAGGTTGTTTATTGTAGGTACACCAATGGCCTAAGGGATAAAAGTGTTAAAGGAGTGTATACAACTGGATTGAGCTAAAATTGGGAACCTTGACTGATGAGGAATAAAGGCACTAGCTCACTTTGCTTTGTTGACGCGCAACTTTAATATAGATCTAGATATGAAGAAATGAGTGACATGATGTCCATACAAAGACATGGTCATGTGTGAAAGGTACACCAGTGTACAATGTGAATAGGGTATGAAGACATGTTGATGCTTATTTGTGAACCTGATCATGTTTTTGCATAAAGGCCAACTTCTTTTTATCTTCACAAAATATCCAAAATCTTATAAATTACCAACCAAGTCCAGAAAATTCACAAATAGATAAATAAGATATAATTTCATGATATTTTAAATAAACTTGCATGAAATTGGATAAAATCGAGCAATAAATATGTGTAATTTTAAGCACATCAAAGACGAAAATCTTATAAATCACCAACCAGGTCCAGAAAATTCACAAATAGATAAATACGTATATAATTTCATGATATTTTCAATAAGTGTGCATGACATTGGATAAAATCGAGCAATAAATATGTGTAATTTTAAGTACATCAATGACGAAGACCAATGTTTTGAAACTCGGACCGGACCGGGACCCGGTACAAACACCGGTCCGGTTCATGGTATTTAACCCGTTTTTTTTTTCAAAACCCGGCCGGTTTAGCTGGTTTGGTGGTCGGACCGGAGAACCGCTGGGTGAACCGGTAAAGTGCTTATTATCAGTAAAAAATCAAAAAAGATGAGTATCCATCTAAAACAAAATAAAATCTAACATTCTAACCCTCCATGAGGTATAGACATCGTTTTGCCAATTAACGGAGGACTTGGCAAGTGGCGCCAACGGTGAACACCATCTCGCCATTGTTGGGAGAGATTTTTGTGGAAATCCCACCACTCAAGGTATTGGGTCGACGTCCACGCCGGTCTGAAAACATTGATGAAGACGATGGTTGTGGAGGTTGGATATGATGTTAGGTTATATAATATTTTAATATAATCTATAATATATTTAAACTAAACCTATAAAATTTTGCGTGTCGCATTCTGGTCGCTCCCCACCTCAATGAAGTCATCAGATTGTTTCGTTTGTAAATAGAGAGCTCTCCCGGTTTGTCCCAGATACCTCATAAACGGGTCATAACACCAAAATGTAATTGTTACCCATCTTTTTTCAATTTCAGAGGTTTTCTCCATCCTCGGATTGAAAACGTCGCCATTCGTTCAATTACCTTCAATTCCTATTTCCCTTACATAATCCGATCACCAAGGTATGCTGCCTCTTCCCTAGTCGCCCATTTTAATGTAAACCCTAAAAACCAATTTTTTATCTTTGTTCAACAGCCATCGATAAACAATCAACATCTCAAAACTAACCTTCAACTTGCGATTTTGTCATCTTTAATCGATCAATTGATTTTTACTTCAATCTAGTCTTCATTCCGAAACCTATAATCCATCCTTCACCTTCAATTTGATAATAACTAATAATTCCCATGTTTTGCTAATTCCAGTGACTTATTAGTTATTATCAGGTTATGATTATGATGATTACTGGTTATCTTGGAAAAAGAGAAAAAACAACCTAACTCACTTGGGTATGTTATTATCAAACTAAATACAAAATTCTTTTTTTTGATTAAATATATATTTTGGTGATTTGACTTTACTTACTTTATGCCCAAATTTAGTATTATTAACATGGGTTCTCTTCTAAATATTAGGTTTTCCTTTTATCAAAATTATGCTTCACCATAAGTCATGGATTTGGTAAGTTTACAAACTCTATGATTATTGTTTGACGAATTGCTGCTGTATATGGATTCAATTTTGTAAGGTTTTGAATTTAATGTAAAAGATGAGATCATTATTGTCACACCCCGGCTTAGGTCCTAGGCGTATGACCAACAATTGGTATTTGTTTTGTAAATACATTAGAGTTGCAGTTTCTTTTAGCGAAAGCCTTAAGTTATAATAAAATATTAATTTATTTGAAAACTTCTCGGATAATAAATACCCATGTGTTTGACATATAAATCATGTTTAAATCTTGTTATAATATTTAATAATTTAAAACTGAGCCATATCTACCTTACGAGCGTCTATCTTCATGAATAATTGTAATTCCTTGCTACCTGTACTAACATATTTCCCTGCAATGTGGGGAAAAATACGTCAGCGATGTACTGGTGAATCGTTAACTCTAAAAATATGTAAATTACCGTTACAATACAAAAATAGTTTTCTGTACACTCAGCAAGAAGTATTTCATTCATGGCTTTTGTACCACTTCCCTACACACACAAAAGTGTTCCCCGAGCTACGTAGCCCATAATGGAGAACTAGTTATGACTGTTAGCCCGCGGCCGCGTAGCCTTTGACTGTTTAGACTAAACCATTTTGTTTGGATCTAGACACATGTGTAATCGGTCTGAGTTGCTTTTATTTCTATCTTGTATTATAACGTTTTAGAGATCACGCAATCTCATGTAAACGTTGACTGACTCTTTAAGACAAACAACCCGTTCATCTTATAAAGTATAAATATGTTTTGGCTGTTTGTAAAAGGTTAACGTATTCACGTTATAAATTATATAAAAGTTTGAACGTATTCACCTGTACCGTCGGTGTGTGTTCGAAACCTTGACTGTGAATGATTGATTGATTGATTAACCTATAATAGGGTTTATATAAATACCCGGGTCGCCTTTTAATCCGGCTACAGACCTTTAGTCTGGTTTTGATAGCTTTAAACCTTGATTGATCTTTTGCTTGAATAAAATATTTTGATCTGAAATCTTTCTCTTTATTTACCAATCATGTGCTATGTTTCTTCTTCAAAAAGAAATGTCTATGATATGTTTCTTCTTCAAGAAGAAACGCGATTAGTCTATATCCTCGATATATAAAATCTTAAGTTTCTTATTTATGAAGAAACACTATTTTTGATTATATCCTCTGTAAGTAAAAACTTATCTTTCTTAATCACGAATAAATAATATTTTAACTATCTCCTCATGTATATTAAATTCTGTATTTCTTAATTTTAAAGATACATTATTTTAATTTAACCTTTGTATTTATAAATTTTGATCAAGGTCTAGGCTATACCCCCGACTAGGGTCCAATCCATGAAATATAATAAATAATACCTTAGGCAAAACTTCTACCTTACGCCGGTATTCGGAGTTTATATGCTTAATCTTGTACACGCAGCACTTCCACTCTATGTTGCATACTAGAGCTTAAATTGACAAAACTTCGGAGCTTGGCACACATTACGAGGTTCATCACACATTATGAGGCAACATATGGTGTTCGCAGCGTCGTGCACGTACTTCAAGGTAGAATGCCGGGTGGCACGAACTTTTATAATGACACGCAAACCGAGGTAGAGAAAGAAGTGAATTTTGATGTTCGGGATGCCAAAAAAATAAAGAACCATGCTCACTATTTATAGCCATCTCCGGTCGGACCGTCACTTACTACCTTGTGACATGTGTCATTTTTTATGATGAGTCATGCCATAAGGTGTTGACATGTGGCATTCATATGATTAGTCACTAGCCACATGTCACTTTGTAAGGGTATGAATTGTTATGTGATGACATGTGTCCTTTTGTGTTGCCACCATGTGACATGTGTCTTCTTATAATGATGAGTCATAGGACATGTGTCACTTCCATATATCTTTAGCTAGATGACTAACTAGTCCCTCAACTTCCTAAATTGACAAATTTGATATGGATATATTCAGGATGTTGCAATTATCACATTAATCTATTACTTTTTTATACATACATTCTTGATTTTTTTTCTCATTATGGAGATAGTTGCTTTGGTTTTCTTACTACTATAGTTTGGGTTCTACAGGTGTTGTTTGTCAATTAACCAGTTTAGCGTTAGCTGCAATAAACTTGCATCTAAAGTAGGAGATACTCATTTAAATGACTATTTTAATTTTAAACAATTTAGGTGCAACAATGTCATGGAGCCCCAAATATGGTAGATTTTTGGTTATAATCTTCCCAAAATGCAAACTTTATTTAACTTTTTCTTTACATTTTCCCTTGCACTTTTGGTTTTAACTGGTTTCTTATATGACTAAGGCACCAGTTTGAAAGTTCTTTCTTCATTATGCCTTTGTTTAATGGTTTCTTTGTTATACCAGTTTAATGGTTTGTTTATTTTCTATATCATGTGTACAATTTAATGTTTAGAATTTTTTTTTAGTTTTTTATTCGATGGCAACATATGAATTCGATTGTAAATTGGTACTCTTTGTTTTGCTTTGGAAAAACTATTTCGAGACCTACTGAGCTCAAGAAAGTTGCAAAATGGGCCAACAATTTAATGCTTTTGTTGGCTGCAGTTATGAGTTATGTTGATGCACATACATTATATATTTCTTTTTAGATAAATTAATGATTTTTTTGGCTACATAAATTGTGTCCTCAAGAAAATATGCTTTTGTATTGCTTTGTTTTTAAAATCTTCAGGGTGCACAACATACCTTTTTGACAATGCTAACAAAGTGCATTTGAGCACATATTAAGAAAAATATATGAAAAGGCTTCGCAAAGTTTTCTCACCATGTTACGTTTCTCTCTTGAATGTATATTGTCAATTATGTTTAACTCGTTGATTGTTAAATGGGTCGTGCTCGTGGGTCGACGGGTCTAGCTTAACATGGACTTTAAAGTTTGACAAGAACTTGAACATGACCCAAAGCTGAAAAATGTGTCATACACTCCACTTGACATACTAATATAAACTCAATAAACATATTTAAATTCCCTATATGATGAATAAAAAAAAATACTATGATTATTTTTAATAAAAACTATAATGAAAATATATAACAAACAAACTTACTGTAAGTATGTTTTAGCTTCACCACCACAGTTGTCCAGTACAAACCATCCTAGAGAATTTCTGCTCATTTCACAAAGATTGCGGAAAGTCTTCGATGATATTGGTCGACACTATGATGAAAACACATTGTACTGCCTCTTTGGAAACCCATCATCTGCATTTCTATCAAGACGATTGAATTTGGTTTGCATACCCTCAAGGTACATAGGGCAAAAGGTTAATGCTTCTTCTGCGACATAACCCTCTGCTATTGAGCCTTCGGGTCTTGCCTTGTTTCTGACATATGCTTTTAGCTTTTTCATGTATCTTTCAAAAGGATACATCCATCTCATATATACAGGCCCACAAAGAATAGCTTGTTCGGGTAAATGAAGAAGTACAGGAATCATTATTTCGAAAACGCCAGAGGATATATCAATTCCAAACTGCATAATAACTTTACCACTTCATCATGTGCTTTATACATGTCATTCACATCTACTGATCATGCACATATATATGTTTAAAGAAGGTTCAAACTTCGATGACTGTTTTTGAAACCTCCTCGTTCAGACCTGCTCGAACCCCTATTGGTAGCAATCGTTTCTTGAGAGTATGATAATCATGAGACTTTAACCCGGTTATATTTGAATTAACCACCTTATTTTTAAAGTTAGATCCAAAACCGTCTGGTAGTCACACTTCTTTAATGAACTTACAAAAGCGTTCTCGATCAATGGGTTTGAAAGAGTAAGGAGCATATGGTTGGCTTACCTTATTCTTTTTTGTTGTGCTTAGCCATAGATCTTCTCGAATGCCCATATATTTTAAGTCCTCTTTTCCTTTTCGGGTGTCTTTCGATTTTTCGTTCATTAGCAAAGTACCCAGTAAGCTCTCACACACATTTTTCTCCATGTGCATAACATCAATGTTGTGTTTTAGTTCAATAGAAGACCAATATGCAAGCTCAAAGAAGATACTTTGTTTGGTCCAATTCATTTGTGACTGATCACGCTTTCTTTTGACTCCTCCATCGCTATGATGTTTCCCGGGAACATGATTGGATATACTCTTTAGTTATTCTAGTATTATTTATCATCCAGTCGTCTAGGAGGCTTTCGTTTCTCTTTATGGCCATTAAATAACTTACTACCCCTACATTTATGTTTCATAGGTAAGAATCGTCTATGACCAACATAAGCTATCTTACTTTTTACGCGGATCGAGGGTGTGTCTAGATTACAAGTAAAGAACTCCATACAAGCTGCTACGAGCAGGAAAATCATTGATGGTCCATAATATTGCCGCATGCATATTGAATACAGTTTTGGTTGATGCATCTCTCATTCGGACCCCATCTGCCCACAACATTTTCAACTCATCTACCAAAGGCCTTAGAAAAACATCCATGTACTTTCCAGGTGATTTTGGGCCGGGAATTAACAAAGTCAGCATGAAAGACTTTCATACATAACCATGGTGGTGTATTGTATGTTGTTAACACTACAGGCCACATACTGTAGGACTGACTCATGTTACCAAACGGATTAAAGCCATCAGCAGCCAAACCCAAGCGGACGTTCTAGGATTCTTTGGCAAAATCAGGATACTTCTTATCAAACTCTTGCCATTGCCATACCATCAACCAGATGACGCGTCATAGAATCTGTTGACCGTCCAATACTATGCCCAATCAAATCTTCTGCCGTGAATCTGGAACTATATCTTCGTCGAAGCCGGGAAGTTAGAGGAATGCAGAGCAATACTTTTGCGATACTTTATTCCCTTTTGTGTTAACCCATCTGTTGGAACCCGTGTTTATCAATCCAATGACAATAACAATAACAGATCTCAGATCTGTATATAATAGATTAATACCTTAAGATAGATCTAGCTCATAATTACGTATGATTAAGTGTTATATGTGAATTATATATTATCAGTATATATATTAGTAGTTGTATATATTAGGAATGAAGATCGAGAGAGAGTTTGGACAGAGTTTCGTTAATTATCTCCCAAAACTTAAATTAAACGTGAACAGAGTTCACTATATATAGAAGATAGGTCTGGTTCGCTAACATTCCCCAGCGAACCAGACACTACTTCGTTACATACATAAATAACTCAAATAGCTTAACGAATCACCCCCTGATTCGTTAACATCCCCTAACGAATCAGGATGGAATAACCTTAAGTCTTAGTTCGCTACACAACTATAACGAACTAGACAATACATATAACGAACTAGAGAATAACTTAATTGTTTATTACATTAAACATAAAACAAATACTTTAACGATAATTACAAAGACTCAAAACGCAATATCGTGTACTAACAGACACCCCCTCGTCTTGAGCTCTTTGTCTTTAAGTTACTTGAATCGCTTGGACTGCCAGTCTCTGCAACTATGAATTACATTTTCATGACAAACACGCACAACACGTTAGAATTGCATAGCCAGGTCGTAATCTTCATTGCGCTTGATCAGAATTTGTTTCCTGTGTAGCACGTCATTGTCTGTTTCAGATAAATTAACCAACCACATTGTGTCGATTATCTTGATAAGCTTAGTCTTCAGTCCTTTACCAAGTACAATGACGGCCTCGCCAGTACGATTGTCATAGTACCAGCGGTTGAACGAGAGATGTATGTGTTGGTGCATCGTCTTCACCGGCACTCGTTTCATCGTCTTCGGCGGTTTTACTTTAAGGACAAGTTTCTTCCAGCCAGTCCTTGGATCAATCTCGTCAATACGTTTACGTCTCGGGACTTGGGGCTTGAAGAACTTGAACCCATGATTGACTTCGAACAGCAAGTGTTGATGAAACCACTCAGCTGTCCGGTTGCCATCACGATTGATAAATGGACGCCTCGCGAGGGTACGAACATCCCAACGCGGTAGTGTTAGAACGTCCATTATCTTCTCGTAGTACTGAACTCCCTTTTCCCATTTAACTATACATACCCTAAGCTCGGAATCATATAGCCATGAGACGATATCACCATGAACCTTGGATACAGTCTTGAAGGAAGTCACTTGGTTTTCTTTGACCCATGCAGTTGCTATGTCTTTCCGTTATTGATTAACATATCGATACGCCTTGATAATCTTACCCGCAGCTTTATATCTGAACCATTTAGCAATATCAGCATCAGTTGGGTTCACAATTGAGTTAAATCGAGTATCCACAACCTTCTTTCCCTTAGTTAACTTCTCCAGATCATCCTCTGCTGCTTTTAAAGTCTGCTCATTAAATACCGGAGCACCTTGATCAACGTTTGTGTGTTGATACAAGTCAGGATACTCCTCAGCAATGACGTCTTCCATCTCAACATCCTCATCTTCATAAATAAACTCCGTATTCATTTGAATAGACGGGTCATCTATTAAACCTTCCTCATTCACCACCTCAACATCTGGCTCTGTCTCTAACATGGTTAATTGTTCATCATTTAACCCTAGCAGTATGAAAATCTGCTCTCGTGTTAGGGACCAATCAACGAGCTCACTAACTTCAATCTCATTAGTATTCACCATGCTCCTAATCACCCCCTTTCCATCCATAAATATTACCGTGTCAGCTTCAATCATCTCAATTGGTTTAGCAGCCGAATAATCACAATAGACAACAATATGTTTGTCCGAATCATCAACAGAACTCGTACCCGCACCAGAAGCTGGGTCTTGAGTTTGTTTAGGCTTACCACCAGCACTAGACTCATCATCATCAGAATCTTCCTCATCATTCTTGATCTTCTTTAAAGCATCATCTTTTCAAGTCAATTGCAAGATCAGATCCTCTTGTTCTTTAAGTTTCACCCCCCGAGACTCAACAATCTCACGTAGGGCCTTAGTTTCTTTTTGACAGAAAGAAACATATCTGATTAGTTTCTTCTGATTCTCCATTAAGCGTTCTTGATTCAACCGATCAGCAGACATCTGGTTCTCATACAAATGCAAAAGATTTAAAAGCATGTATGTCTGACGATTTGGTGGCAAAGCATACAAGAATGGATGAACTGGTTGGATTGGACCTTGAGGCCTTGTAGTTCTCATAAACGAGAGATCACTAGGAGGAGGAGGCCTCATAGACGTTGTTGGAGAAACTGTAGCCACTGTAGCAGTCGGCAAAGGTATTTCAGTTAACGCTGATTGAGGAATCATACCCAACTGCTCCTGTGGAACCATCGTCGTTGTTAAAGTCATCTCCGAAGTGCTAGTTGTAAGCGGCACTACCGGGCGTTGAGGCGTTGTTTGATGAGGTGATGGCACACTGATGATTACACCAGCCCTAGCAGATACACGTCTCTTCTTTGATGGCTCACCAGTTGCCACTTCCTTGCCTTTTCTCTTTCTTTCTTGTTGAGCTGTAATAGTGGCAGCTAATGCAGCATCAACTGCGGCCTGTTGCTCTCTAAGAGCTGCATCACCATTTCCACCATTGCCACCTTCATTACCACCATCATCTCCATCATCACCATCGTCACCATCGTTCCCACTTTCTCCTCCCTCACACTCGGAATCCGAGTCATCATGGATCCAGCGATCCTCAGGAGGACATACATAATCAGGATTAATGATATAACCAATCATTCATTTGTCATGTGGCCTTCCCTTTTGATAAATCGACATTCTACGCACTGTGTCAGCCGTCATGTGTGCTAAGTCAAGCACATCATTCACCAATATTTGATCAATTACCAAAGATGGAATAAGGTCGTGAATAATCAATTGTAGAAATCGGGGATACATCAAAAATTTCTTCTTCTGGTCCGTCTGTTGAACTTGTTCTGTCAAATGATCTAATACCAGCTCGGAATAGTTAAATGGCTTGTTGAGAATAAGTGCAACAAAAGCCGATTGTACACTGCTTCTGCATTGGTCAAAACCACCACGACGACCACTCATACAGTGAATCAAGACATGTAGAAGATACTTGTATGGTGGGCATAAACCATTCTTGTTCAGCATAGATTCATCAACATTTCCACTGTAACGTAAATGAGTGAACACACCCTTGATCAGTTGTTTATCAAAATAACTTGGATAGTCATCATTGTCATCAAAACGAAGCACACGACGAACAACTTCCACATCAATTATAATATCAGTTTGATTTATCGTGGCTCGAATGTGTTTTTCCTCCTCAACATACTTAGCAGTATCCCAAAACTGCCTAATAATACTTTGACAAACTTTAGGTTAAGCAGTGATTGCATAATGTATCACCGAGCGTCTTAAGAAAGTCAACATAGCTCCAAATGTAACAACATCAGCAACATCTTGATCAACATAAGCACAGATGTTATGTTTCTTATCAAACGGTAATAAAATAACATCGTCCTGCTGTACTTGAGGTGGTTGCTCTTGTGGTGATTGTTCTTGCTGCCCTTGATCAGCAACCGGTGGATCTTGATTTACTTGATCAGCCATTATTACTGAATAGAATTTCGAACAAATATTAGTAATATAAATATATAATATGTCGTGTGTAATTAATGTATTTACGCGTTTAGACGGTTGAACTAATTATTGAATTTAAAAGGTAATTTAAATTTAATTAAATAATTAAAAATAAATGAATGTCATTCATGTGATTATCACTCTGATTCGTTACTATCCAGTAACGAATCAAGTGATTCACTATCATGTAAATACATTAACGAATTAGCTGTAGCGAATTAAATATAAATATTAACGAACTTAAGTCTAGTTCGTTACAAATTTGGCGAATCAGTATTTGATTCGTTGAGAAAGTGATTCGCTGAGCTAGTTAGTGTATTTCCTTAACGAATTGGACACGAAGCAGTTTCAATTCGCTAAGGTTAACGAATGGTCAATAATTTAGACTTGATCTTTGACTCGCATAGTCAAAGTCAAAATTAATATGAACAACAGACGGTCAACTGGAAAAAACCAGATTCAATTAGCTCATGCTAATCGTTGAATAATCAAAACTACAGATTTTTCCAAATCAGAATAGCAATCCGAAGCACATGGTGCTAAGATTGAGGCTTAACACCATAACTTAAATAAGAACACTCAGTAAATTAAACAGAGTCTAAAAACCCTAAATGTACTGTTATTCAATCAAAACGATAATCAATCGTTGATTAAGGTCTACCCAAGGTCTCAGAATCACATTCCGATTACAAATGACTAAACATCAACAAGATAAAGACCGATTAATGTCCATTGATCAGGGTTTAACAAGCCGGGAAAACCCTTAGGACAAAATCACATATTTAGTCTAATAAACCAGTAGCATTTTTGACGTAATACACATAGATATGATCAGCTATACCTTAGCAACACAAAGATATTCGTAAAAGATCGAAAGTCGAAAGTCGAAAATCAGAGAAAAATTTGAAAAAGGTGACTTTAGGTGTAAGGATGAAGATGAATAGTGAAAGGACGGTTCGTGTTTCTGTCCTATATAGCCCACACGCCACCCAAGGTACGCTTTGTACGAATCAACCTGATTCGTTTGAATTTTCAATAACGAATTAAGTAATTTATTATTCCAATTCGTTATGTCAGAGTAGCGAACAAGACATGAATCGTGTCTTGGTTCGTTAAATATGTATAACGAAGTAGAAGTGATTCGTTACAGAGTGCGGAAGCGAAATAGTGAGCGAACTAGATATTAGTTCGCTAAAGAATCACCTAGTTCGTTATCCATACTTAACAAATTAGCTTTTAACGAATTAAAAATTTATTTAATTTTAACCTAACTAATTAAATGTATTAAATAAAGAAATAATAAAATAAAATAAAATCATTAAAAAATTCTAACTTAAAAGAATTACCGAGGACCTGTTTTTCCCGATAATTGAATACTTTAAAAACGTTTCACTTTTACGAAACATAACTTAAGTAAAATATTAAATAATATGTAAAGAAAGAAAGATAAAAATATTTTTGGTATTTTGTAAAAATTTTTAAAGAATGTGTTTACAAAGGAGTATCCGAACATTTTAACAAATGAACAATCTTTTTGTGTTTTTCTATGATTTGTCAAAAGCAGTACATATTTTTGTGTTTTTGTTGAGTTTGAGCAGAGAATCATATTGACCAAAGTGCCCTTCCATCACAGTTTTATATTTCAGCGATATTATGACTGGCTTTAAGTCGGTCACTGGTATTGTTGTCCACTTAAATCTAATAACAAACTTTCAAGTGTTTTTGTGATATGATTAATTTGTTCAATTATAACACAGAATATCAGAAATATCAGCCTCTAATCTCAGTTCAAGCTTAATTTGATTTTTGCCATATCACCCCAACTTGACTTAAACCATTATATTGTTGATCAAAATTTCCATCTGTTGGCTTACATACATTGTATCCCCTGGGGTCCATTTCTTAATGGTATTAAGACACGCATAAGGGAGGAACAATGTATGACTAACAGCGGATTTTGATCAAGTCAGTAATTTTGATTTGTACGAGGTATAGCAGTGATCAAGTTTAATGACTTTGGGTTTGCTCTAAAAGCGAATGAAATATTCATGCATATGAATACCCAGATGATTAAGCCGCATAAAGACTCACAGTATCCAGAACCTCAAATCTTGTTATTTGCTTTATTTTATTTTTGGTTGAACAAACAAGTATAAGGCTTGAGTATGACAGGTTATTATATTTCTGCCATCCTCACCGAGACTTTTTCTAGAGACTAACACCCCTTTTAATTTGGCGTTTCTTTATGTTTATATCACATACTTTACTCTACTTGGTTGTTTTAAGACATACCAATGCACCAATGCAATTAAGCACATAGTCTTTTAAGCTTACTTCTTGCTGGATTTGGAGTCAAGATAATCAATGTACTATCATTTTCTCTTTTTGCTTCAAAAACTCAAAAATTTTGAGGAGCATAAAAACAAAATAAAGATAAATTTAATCACCCCAGTTAAATTAAGTCAATAAATAAATGGTTGTTCTATCAATTCAACAAGTGAATAATAGGACCAAGACATGCAAGCATGTTTCACAAACTTAAATAACCGACATAATTTTCAGCGAGAAAA
This sequence comes from Bidens hawaiensis, assembly GCF_021521415.1. NCBI lineage: Eukaryota > Viridiplantae > Streptophyta > Magnoliopsida > Asterales > Asteraceae > Bidens > Bidens hawaiensis. The sequence continues at coordinate 94,793 of NW_027496180.1, forward strand.
TAATCTAAAAACGCATAACGAACGCCCTAACTATTTTCCATTATCAGGTAAATGGCTAACCTGATCAGTTACAAGTAAGTGTCAGGACCAAACATATACACGTACATGCCCTTCAAATGTAGATAATTGACATAATTTTCAGCAAACGCATGCAAAAATCTTTTTGGTTTTTCTCTATACATACTATAAAAACACAGTATTTTTGTCTTTTTCAATTTTCTTATAAACAAAATCACTTCACATTCTTTTTGGATTTTCGGATTTTTCTGTACAAACTGAAAATACATTCTTTTTGGATTTTCAAATTTTAAAATGTTTTTGGTTTTTCAAAATATTTTAAACGAAAACATTAAATAAAAGAAAGCAATCATTTTGTATTTTCTAGGAATTTTTAATGTTTTTGGATTTTATCTATACAAACGAAAAACACAATCTTTTTGTATTTTTTAGATTTTCACCCCCTAAAACCAAAATAAATTTTAAAAAGAAAAATGACATAAAATAAAGATAGTCATCTTTGTTTAAGGATATCAGTGAGGGTCTTCAATCCGTTTAAACCAAGCAAAAAAATGAAAACGCGTTTTGTCAAAAGCTTTGGTAAACAGATCGGCTTTTTGAAAGTCAGTATGTACTTTCTCAAGGTCAATCAACTTCTTCTCAAAGCAATCCCATATAAAGTGATATCGAATTTCGATATGTTTTGTTTTTAAATGTTGTACAGGATTCTTTGTGATAGAAATTGCGGCAGAATTATCAATCAGAATAGGAGTAGTAAGAAATTTAAAACCGTAGTTGTGGAGATGTTGTTGTATCCACAAAACCTGGGAACAGCAACTCAAGGCTGCAACATACTCAGCTTCGGCGGTTGAGTAGAGACCGTTGTCTGCTTCTTACACTGCCAAAAAACAAGCCGGTTTCCTAAAAATTGACATCCTGCAGTCGTTGATTTGAAGTTGATCTTGCAACCTCCATAGTCCGAGTCTGAATAAGCAGTAAGATCAAAAGTATTAATACTGAAGAATTCTCTTAACCGCAGCTAGATGAGTCACTCGTGGACTTGCTTGAAACCTAGCACAAAGACAAACAGCAAACATAATGTCAGGGCGAGAAGCCGTTAGATACATTATAGAATCGATCATGGCACGATAGAGGGTAGGATCAACGGTATCCTCCAATTCATCCAGTGATAAATTGTGACCCACTGGAAGAGGAGTAGAAGGGATTTTTCCGGCAGCTATCTTGAATCGGCTCAAGACGTCGTTCACATACTTAGTCTGGTGAATAAAGATTCCATTAGCAGACTGGTGAACCTGCAACCCTAAAAATAAATTCATCTCTCCCATCGAACTCATCTCAAACTTTGTTTGCATGGACTTCTCGAACTCCTTACACAACGTGTCGTTTGTTGACCCAAAGATAATGTCGTCGACATAAATCTGAACTAGGAGAAGATCATCACCAACAGTTTTATGAAATAAAGTGCAGTCAACAGTTGTTTGAAGCCATTATCAGTCAGATGGTCATCAAGCGTGCCATACCAAGCTCTCGGGGCTTGATGTAGACCATACATGGCCTTGTTTAATCGGTAAACTCGGTCCGGATAATCAGGATCTTCAAAACCAGGAGGCTGTAAAACAAACACTTCCTCGTGTAGTTCACCATTGAGAAAAACACTTTTAACATCCATTTGAAAGACCTTGATATTCTTATAAGCCGCATATGCCAGGAAGATTCGAATCGACTCTAATCTTGCAACTGGAGCATATACCACTGTGTAATCAATACCCTCTTGCTGATGAAAACCTTGCACCACTAGACGTGCTTTGTTTCTGACAATCACCCCTCAATCGTCTTTCTTACACTTAAATACCCATTTGTTGGAATCGCTTTCTTGACTCTAGCAGGCTTGTCTATTAAATCCCAAACACTCAAAACATGAAAATTGCTGTAATTCTTCATCCATAGCTTCTACCCAAGAAGGATCTTCAAGTGTCTTATGAGCCGTCGTTGGCTCAACTTGAGATAGAAAGCAAGTGAATTTTGCAAGATTTACAATTCCCGATGAATGTAAATTGGTATAAGCACACAATACATTATTATCACTTGACGAAGCAACTTGATGACGTGTACGAACACCCACATCAAGTTCTCCAATGATGTTTTCCTGTGGATGATATCCATGAATCCGAAGAGTAGGATTCTTAGGAACAATAACATTATCAAATAAATAAGTGTAATGTTCACCAAGTTCAGGAGATGAAACATTATCACTGTCAAGGTCAATAACTTGATCTTCAGCTTGATCATCATCAGAAGAAGAAGATAAATTATCAGCAGTAACTGGAGAAGAAACATGCGGTTCTTTAATTGGAGCATCAGGTTGAGCTTCAACATCATTAGAACTTGAAAATCTTGGAATTGCCAAATGTTCTTCAAATTATGCTCGAACCAGATCTTCGTCTATGTGTTCAGTTGAAGAAGTAAATGAATTAAATAAACTATCATAGTCAAACATCCAATCGGGACCTTTCCCTTGAGGAGGAGTTGTGTACTTTTGACAGTCCACATGGTACCACTCTTCAACGCAACCAGATGTAAAGTTGAATACCCTTTTCTTTGGAGATGCATATCCCAAGAAATACCCTTCGATAGCTTTTTCCTCAAATTTACCCGCATCCTTCTTCAACATTGTACACAGACACCCAAAAGGTTCCAGGTACTTTAAATTAGGTTTTCGATTATTCAATAACTCATAACTTGTCTTTTTTAGTCTTTTAACAGTTAGAACCCGATTAAGAGTATAGCAAGCTGTATTCACCGCTTCATTCCAGAATTGGACGGGAAGCTTAGAATCATCGAGCATTGACCGTGCAGCTTCAATCAAGGTTCGATTCTTTCGTTCAGAAACACCATTTTGTTGAGGTACATAAGGTGCATTGTATTCTCGATGAATTCCTTTTTGAACACAAAAGAAATCCATTACAGTGTTTTTGAATTCAGTACCATTATCACTATGGATTCTCCTCACCTTTTGTTTGTAGAGTGATTCGATCTTGGTGATAAGGTTTTGTACCAGTAACGGTGTTTGATATTTTGAACTCATAAATAAAACCCATGAGTATCTTGAATAATCATCAGTCACCACAAGACAATACCAATCCCCAGAAATACTCGCACGATTCACAGGACCAAACAAATCCATATGAAGTCGTTCAAGAGAAGTATTAATGGAATTCAATAATTTAGAAGGATGTGTCTTCTTCTTCTGCTTGCCCTTTTTGCATGCAACGCAGTGATCGGATAATTTAAAATTCTTCAACGAGACACCTTCCACTAAATCGTTAGCCATCAAATAATTCATATTTCTAACATGTATGTGACCCATTCTACGATGCCATAGACTCGAGTCTTTCTCGGTTGCTTTCGAGACAAAACATGTTTCAATCGATGTGGATACCTTAGAGCTCATGTTGAAGACATAAATATCATTCTATCGTGGTGATCGCATGACAACCATAACCATGTTTCAAGATAAGACATTCTTTGTCAGTAAATATCGTTGTGTACTTTTTATCACAAATCTGCACACCTAATAAGTTATGATCCACTTTATCACAATAATTTACTTTCTCAAAGGTAATATGACCATTTGAAACTTCACCCTCTTGTGTGATCATGCCCCCAGAATTCCCAGCAAAGGCCACATAACCCCCTTGAATATTTCTCATGTTGGTTAATAGGTCGAGATTCCCAGTGATATGACGAGAACATCCACTATCCATTATCCAGTTTTCACCAGACACAGTATTGGATGTACCCTACACACAAAATAAAGATGATTAGTTCAAAAAGGCAGCCTAGGCCTCAGTCTTGGGCACCTTTTGGTTTTCTCTTTGATCATTAACTTTAACAGACTTCAACTATTGTTCAGCCACTTGTAAATAAGTTACCGGATTTCTATAGTTTCGTCTTAAGTAAGCTGTTTGAACCACATTTGAATTCTCATTCTTGCATAACGGTGCAGTTGGGATAAACTTGGGTTTCACTTGACCATGAGTCTCATTAACATGAATCACCTTTCGAGGATTCACATTATAGAACATAATATGAGTATCATCAGCATACAACACAGGTCGTTTCAGAATCTCTTTTACCAAAGGAACCGGCTTAGAATGGTCTTTGATAAAAGGATGAAGATTCTGATAGCTCTTCTGACTACAATTCCTCACTACATGACCATGTTGAGCGCAAAGAAAACAACTTCGCATGTCTATACGATGATGTTGAGAGGTATTTGGAATGAATGTCGCAGACGTTTGATGATGACTCACATTTTTGGTCATGCTCTTAGCAAACTCATCAGATAATTCAGACTTCTTTTTCAAGTAGAAATCTAAATTAGAACAGTTCGAGAAAGTTTTCAACGAATCTGTCCCAGTTGACTTCACAAATTGAATTTTATTTGCTTGTTTTAAAACTTTCTTTGATTTAGTTAATGGGTCAGATGGAACTGATGCTTTCACTTGAGCATATCGACGTTCAAGATCTTGAATCTGTGAAGTTTCATTGATAAAGACACTCTCAATAAGTTCAGGTTTAATGATACTTGTTGGAATATCTTTTTCTGTGAACATCATGTCCATCCCCTTTAATTTAAAAACTCTAACCGATGAAGGCTTAGAACTAGGAGGATTAATAAATCGCATTAAATCCTCATCAGAAATCTTTGGTTTATCTGACTTCTTTGCCTTTACTGGTTTAGTTTTCACCGGTTCTTCCTTTTTCATGTGAGACTTGAATGAACCATACACAGCTTCCTCAAATTCTTGAGGTTCGCAAAAAATATGATTAGAACTAGGAATGTTCTTATTCTTGTGTATTATTTCAGGTTCAAACACGTCCTCGATAATTACTTTGTCGACATTCTCAACAAAGACTTTTTTACTTTGAACATGAGGTTTTTGAGGAGCAACTTGGGGCTTAACAGTTTCTTTTTCAGTTTTAACTGGTTTAGATTTTTCAGAAATCACAGACTCTTTTTCAATCAAATCCTTTTCTTTTCTAGCAAAAAGGATTAATTTTGTAATCATTGTGAAAAGGTGGCGGAATTTCAACAAAACCGATTCCTTTCTTTGAATCCTTTTGTTTACCAGATACTTCAATAATTTCATTCAACAGAAAAGAAGAATTTCTAAATTTTCCCAGTATGTTCTTCAACTCAAGAACCTCATTCTCAAGTTCAGTTATCTTTGAACGATGTTTCAGAATTTCTTGAAACTTTTGGTCATTAATCGTCATTTTTACAGATAACTTAGCTTTGAGATCGTGGTTACTTGTCGACAATGCTTCAATCTTTTCTCGAGATCTCATTTGAGATTCAAAAGATTGTCGATAAGTATCCTTCAGAGAAGCAATTTCTCTTAAAAGATTATCATTGTGATTTTTCAAAGCTTCTAACTTAGGTTTATTAGATTCACAATCAACACATGATACTTTAAAAGATGAAGTAGCAGAGATAGAATGACTAACCTCATTGATCTTGGCCATGCAAGCAAATACTGTTGGAGGCTTGTCGCAAGAGTCATCAGAATCAGATCCAGAATCATTATCAGAAGACATCTCACTTCCACTTGCATCTTGACATTCTTTATGTAACCAAAACATAGCCAAATTTGCTTGAGCATCATTACATAGTAACCGTTGTGACCAATTATTTCCATCTGCCAACATTGCTTGTGTTGTAGAAGAAGATGGTTTCTTTTCAGCATCACTACCTCATGGTGTAGGAGAATTTTGATGTTGACCACGAGAACCAGTGTATTATTTCTTTGGTTTATCACATTCCTTCACAAAATGCCCAAATTCTTGACAATTATAGCAATTTACTTTCAACTTGTCAAAACCCAATTTCTTGTTTAAAGCCGGAAGATCTTTTCTAGTTCTCTGCATGAATCTTTTAACTTTACGGACGATCATAGCCATGTTCCACTTTAAATTCATGATTTCCAAATCATCTGGATCTATCTGATCATAGTCCTCATCAGTTAAATCACTTGTGGCAATCTTACTACTTACTAAGTTTTCATATGAAGACATGAAAGCTGTCAGAAAAACAAAGTTTTGCTCAGCTTCCTTCATATTAACACTAGGTGGTGAAGCAAATGGATTAGTAGTAGTTGAATTTCCAGAGCCACCAGAATTACCAGCAGAGTAAAAACATACTTTTGGATCATTAAACATAGTTGATTCTTTTCACTTGCAGCTTGAGTAAGAAAAGCATTTATTGGAGAGATCGTTGAACTAAGAGGCATACTTCCACCATAGAAAGCTGGATCTTGACTTTCCTTGAAGGATTTTTGACACTAAAGATCGTATTCTCTGGCTTCAATCTTTTGTAAAAATTCAAGTGCAGTCAAGTCTTCATTCAAGAAATAGTCATTCTCTTTAAAAACCATTAGAAATGTCGAGTAAGAACTTGGAAGCACACTCTTAATAGTGTCAATTTTATCAGTCTCAGAAATTTCCAATTTAATCTTGTCCATTTCAGCAATTAAATGATTAAACCGTGTAATCATCTCTTCAACTGTTTCTCCCTTCAATAGATTAAAGTTTTGAAACTGAAACTTGAGCATCACTTTCTTACTCTCAGCTGTGTTCCCCATACTTCTCATACGCAGATGTTGAAATAAAGAAGCACATCTCTTGATACTACCCACTTGATGAAAGATGTTTTCCGGTAATGCCATAGTAAGAGTGGAATAGGCTTTTATCTCGATTTCTAAAGATTTCTTCTCTTCTTGTGAGTAATGAGAAACAGCCTTAGGAGTATACCCAATAGTATCATCACCAATCATTGGTGCCATATAAACTTCATCTAGACAATATGAGAAATCAGTGTGAACAGACCCCAAATGAGCACGAAACCGAGGTTCCCACTTGGCAAAGTCACTAAACTTCATCAATCTTGGACATTTCGAATGTGAACCTATCTCGGAATCAAGTTGCAACATTTTTTGCATCAACATGTTTTGAGAAGCTAATGCATACATACCAGCCATTTTTGACAAATTTCAAAAATTTAAGGGTGTAACGAATCAACCAGCGAACAAGATTAACGAACTGTAAACAGTTGTAGCGAACTGTGAACAGTAGATTGACGAATCAAACCTTAACAAAGCTAAGATTGATTTGATAGCGAATCAGGATTGAGTTTAACGAATCAAATTAGCGAATCAGAAAGTCAAACGAATCAGATTAGTAGAAAGTCAAACTAACGAATTGACTAACGAATTAGCTAGCGAATTGATAAGAGAACCTTAACGAATTAGAAAGTATTCAGTAGCAAATCACAAAGAAAGACTTAGCGAAATAGATAACGAACCAGCTACAGTTGATTAGCGAATCAACTATAACGAATCAGGTTGTTACAACGGTTTGTAACAAACTCTAACACCTTATGCCACGTGGCAAAGGTTGTTATAACACAAATCCCAAAGTGGAATCATGTCACACGAATCAATTAATCCAAATAACGAATTACATAAAACGAACCACAAATTATTCCGAACTGGCTAGTGAATCACTTGAAATTTATAACGAATCAAAGGGAACAGGATAACGAATCAACATGAAGATGATAGCGAATCATGTGCATCTTTGAATCTTCAAATCTTCAACAAAGATTTCTAGAAATCTAGAAATCTGGAAATGATGAACACCAACCCAGAAACTTAGATTTGTAATACAATATCAATTCTGAACCAAAACTCACAAATAAACTACCAAACGACTCGTAAATCGATCGCGAATCCAAAACACCTAGACTCGTAACCAATTATTCCCAATTACCAGTCCAATTATACTAAAACACAAACCCTGTTTCGGTCACACACCAAAATCAGTACCAAATCAATCCAACACCAAACCAATACTTCAATTCCGATTCACAATACATTTCCAATACCTTAACCAACTCAAATCCAGTCCAAACCTACCATAATTCAACCAATTCACCTTAAATAGATCCAAATTCACCCAAACAGAACATTAACAAACCAATACTCTAAATAACCACCAAATCAAGTGTAATTTGAGCCCCGAAAGCTCTGATACCACTTGTTGGAACCCGTGCTTATCAATCCAATGACAATAACAATAACAGATCTCAGATCTGTATATAATAGATTAATACCTTAAGATAGATCTAGCTCATAATTACGTATGATTAGAGTTATATGTGAATTATATATTATCAGTATATATATTAGTAGTTGTATATATTAGGAATGAAGATCGAGAGAGAGTTTGGACAGAATTTCGTTAATTATCTCCCAAAACTTAAATTAAGCGTGAACAGAGTTCATTATATATAGAAGATAGGTCTAGTTCGCTAACATTCCCTAGCGAACCAGACACTACTTCGTTACATACATAAATAACTAAAATAGCTTAACGAATCACCCTCTGATTCGTTAACATCCCCTAACGAATCAGGTTGGAATAACCTTAAGTCTTAGTTCGCTACACAACTATAACGAACTAGACAATACATATAACGAACTAGAGAATAACTTAATTGTTTATTACATTAAACATAAAACAAATACTTTAACGATAATTACAAAGACTTAAGACGCAAAACCGTGCACTAACACCATCTGCTCTCGTTACACACTGAACATTTTTCCTTGGAGGCGTTCTCCTTCCAAAACATAACACAATAATTAACGCAAGCATGTATAGACTGATATCCTAACACAACCTTTTTCAACTTCTTCTTAGCTTAATAGTATGAGGGTGGAATGCGGTAATTATCTTTCGGGAATGCAACACTTAGAAATTATAGAAGTTGGTTAAACGAAGTATCCGTTCATTTGTTGTTGACTTTAACACGCATCAATTTGGCTAGGAAATTTAAGGAAGACATCCAACTGCAACCTGGGTATAACTCGGTAGTGACCTCAGCAAACAATTCATCAAATTCCGGGTCTACATTAGTTTCATCTTCATTTATATTTTCTTCTCTTGTATTCTGATCCGCCATAATATCATCAATTGCATCAAACATCTCTTGATTTGGTGCTAGAGTATGAGTATTTGAAAATAACATTTCGTTTACAGCCACAACATCAGGAAAATCCTCTCCGTGATAAAACCATGTCTGATATGATGGTAGAAACCCATTGTCACATATGTGGGATTTAACCACATCCGGATAGCTCCGATTCGAATTGATACATAGTTTGCACGGGCAATAAGTTTTCCTTCACTGTCAAGATGGTTCTTGACAATCTTTATAAAGTTTTCATGTCCTTCTTTGAAAACAATCATTTTTGTTTCGCAATATGGTCCAACTCTTATCAATTGTCATAGCTGTTTCTTATCGGTTGGTGGCGTATCATATAGGATATTGAAAGATGGAGCCTATCCACTCTTTGAAGGGTTAACTTAAAGGAATATACACACAAATATATATGTATATATAGTTACATGCATAATTACAAACAAATTTTTATTTAGTCCATAAACGGTACCTTTTAAAGAAAATCGAACCGAAAGACAAGAAGATACAAGCCTAAATCCTTCCCAAATAATCAAACACACCTACAAAATAGTTACAAAATTAGTAGTAAAAAGCAATTAAATTAATCAATAGTCTAAGACTTATTCTTGAATTAGTAGAACTTACAGTATAGATGTTAGCTCCACAAAAAACTAATGTGATATAGTGAACCTGCATGACGGGAACGATTCATAAGTTAACTATTAGCAAAACCCCATAAAATAACTAAATTAAATTAGTAATAAACATAGATATAAAATAACTTCAAATTCCCTAATCATAAAATAACTTTAGATCGGCTATGTTGACATTGGGATAAATTCTTTTAACACCTATTCTTCAAAATTAACTTAATTATACCCACATTATTGTGAGTTAACCCTGATACAACAAGTTGGGGGTAAGACTATCAATATAAATCACAAATTAGGTGTAGAAATCTGCTCACGGTGGTGGATGCAAAGGTTGCTCACATTGGTGGAGGCGGAGACTTGGTCATGTGTTGGAGGGGCTCAAGGTGTTCGGATTGGAGGTGGTGGCTGCAGCAATGTGAGAGAGGTGTTGGATGTGTGAATGAGCGTCTATATACCCATGTTCTACTGATTAGAGCTGGGCAACATAACTAAGGTGTTCTAGATAATTGGCAATAAATTATTATTTTTTAAATATTAACCCTATCCAGACTAAAAGTGGTCGGGAAAAATTTTCACAAAGCGGCAAATTTCCCGCTAAAACTATCCCGACCACATGTGGTCAGTATTGGGGTTCTATAGCATATACACACATAGGGGTATTCGGGTAAGCCCGAAACTTGTTTTTTTTTCGCTAAAACTATCCCGACCCTATTAAATATCACCACTAATCGGATTAGTCGGGTTAACCCGTAACCTATTTTTCCCAAAAAACGAACCCGAAACTCGATGTTATTAATTAACAACTTGTTTTATTCAGGTTAGCCTAAACAAACAGATTAATATTTTTTGACTCTATTTAACCAGACCCTATTTAGCTTATTTGGGTTTGGGTTCGAGTCAGGTTAATCGGGTTCGAACATTTTGGACACCCCTACACACAAATATGCATATATTTTTAACAGCGTTTGGAACTTCTACAATACTTAAGTTAGTTTTCCTAAACGGTATGCCAACCGTCTATACCGATTTCGATGCTTTAGACCGGACTCACTTAAGAACACCATTAAGTGGGTTTCGATGCTTCAGACCTGACAACCCCCCCCCCCCCCTCCCCGGTTAGATTTTGAGTTGAACACTTTGAGAATTCTATGTATAAACCATAATCCAATGCCAATGAACCAGAAGACTAACTGCACACACATATATCAATACACTTTTCCACACACAAATTCATAGTTATACAGAATAGACATACATATGTATTTACACACACATATACGTATAATCATACATATGCATTGATATGGATACATACATAGATAGACACACACACACATGCACGTACCAATACATGCATATAAACATATAAATCGACGTACACACACATAACGTATCAATACATAAGCATATACATTTACACACACATATGCATATACTCATACATACATACATACATACATACATACATACATACATACATACATACATACATATACATACATAGGCATACACACATACATGCATAAGCACATACATTCATACACACGACACAGTTATCCACAATACACAAACATATACATTCATATGAATATACAGTTTTACATACATACATCGACATACACACACATACAGAGTTATACACAATACATAGATATATGCATATACTCATACATATAAATTCGTATGCATACATACACATACAAAGATGTTGCCATTTTGTCTAGTATCGAAAAATAAATTTAAAATACATAAAAAGAAGGTGTCCCGACAACATGTCATTGGAGAAAAGAACAACCAGTAAGTTGTCGTTTTATTTAGTTTATATAAACAAAACATTTACCGATAACATGTCGCATAGAAGTTATCGAAATGATCTTGCATCCAAAATATTTAAATAAAATTGAAATAAGACAAAGCCTATACCGACCACATGTGGTTAGGGAAAACTTTTTAGATGACATTCAAAAATTTAAAACAAAATCAAAATAAAAGGAAATCTATCCTCACCATATGTGGTCAGGAAAAGGTTGTCAGACTATATTCCTCTACGACATGATATTCCCACTAAATTAAAAACAATAAAGATTAGAATAAAACCCAACCTATCTTGGCCACATGTGGTCGGGACAAGGTTTTTAGATGGCGCTCAAATATTCGTCGCTCCCGCTTACTGGATAAATAAAAATTAAAAACAAATCAACTTATCCCGACCACATGTGGTCGGTATTGGTGTTGTAAAATTTACTTTTTCCTGACCACATGTGGTCGGAATAAAATTTCTCGAAAGCCAAACTTCCCGCTAAATCTATCATAACCACAAGTGAAATCTGGTCAAACTCTATAGTGACCTCATGTGGTCAGTACAGGTGTTCTATAGCGACCATAATTGTGATTGGTATATGAGCGGTCCTGTTAGAATAGTTTTTTTGTAGTGAAATATACTCATTATATAAACCTAAACCCGATCAGGCCAAGTTTGAAATTTCTACTCTTTTTAAGTTTGATCAAATGAACACGTGACCCCTAATGCTATCCATAATTTGTCTACTTGTGTAAATTTCGTCCTTTTCGATTATGTTTGTATTTGTTTTTGTATCAAAACCCGACCCGTTTGTAAACCGAATCTTTCGAAAATATAAAATCATGGACTTTTATGTTTCTTAATCATCTCACGCTTGTTGGTTTCGAAAACACTTTTAAAACGGCCTTTAAAACGCTTAAAACGCCCCAAAAACGACCCGAAACGACCAAAATGACCCGCGAGACAAATTGGACCAGCCCCCCTGGAGGCGCCGCGCCGAGCGGACCCAAGGGAGAGAGCCGATCGCGCGTGGCCTAGCCATCAGCTCACTCATTTCCGGATTTTTTGGTCTTTGTTTGTATTATTTGACTTCTTAAACCTTTTAAAGAAGTGAAAACCTTGGTATAAAACATAGAAAACATCCTTGACTACTTCCCTATATAAACAACCCCATCCTCTTCATTTCTCCTTGCTCATTTCATCTCCTTTCTCTCTCAAACTAAGAACACCATCTCTAACATTCAAGGTTCATAATAATCAAGCAACAACCTTCTTTAATTCTTGTTTGTTACTTATTAATTCATATCTTGTGGCACAACATATATAAAATATGCACCCCTTGTTTCCTTCGGCTTTCATCTTCTTCGGGAGGTGATTTGCCACAAGGCAGGCAACATGGAGGAATCATTATAGTCCTTGTTTATACTATTTTCCTTTAATGCTTTACTAGTCTTGTTTATATTGTAAGTAGTGTAGTTTTCTAATTTATGTTTAAAGAGTTCCATGGTATTGGGTATGAAGTCACTCATCTTGGTTTTATCCCGAGTTGAGAACCGAATTAAGACCGAACCAAGTCCGGACTCTTGTTTACTACTCTTGTTTATACTATTTTCTTTTAATGCTTTACTAGTCTTGTTCATATTGTAAGTAGTGTAGTTTTCTAATTCATGTTTAAAGAGTTCCATGGTATTGGGTATGAAGTCACTCATCTCGGTTTTATCCCGAGTTGAGAACTGAATTAAGACCGAACCAAGACCGGACTCTTGTTTACTAGTCTTGTTTATACTATTTTCCTTTAATGCTTTACTAGTCTTGTTTATATTGTAAGTAGTTTAGTTTTAATTCATGTTTAAAGAGTTCCATGGTGTTGGGTATGAAGTCACTAGTCTCGGTCTTATCCCGAGATTAGAACCGAATCAAGACCGAACCAAGATCGGACTCTTGTTTACTAGTTTTGATTTAAATAGTTTTGTTTACTAGTTTTGCTTTAAATAGTTTTGTTTACTAGTTTTGTTTGAAATAGTTAAATAAACATGTTTATGTAAGATTTGAATATTTTAATTTCTAAGATCATTTTTATAGTCTATGGTATTTGGGTATGTGGCAACCATCCTCGGTATCATTCCGAGTTAAGGATCGAACCAAAACCGAACTAAACCGAGTTCACTTGCTTAAGACACACATGTGTGTTTTTGGCCACCAAAACTCATATTTTCTTCAAGAATGTATTTTAATCTAATTTTAAGTATTTTATCAACTTACTTGGTGTGTCGAAATCCAACTTGATCTTATAACAAGTTTGGACCGATGTAACCAAATACTCGCTTAACGGACGTTAAGGTTCTTCATAATATAACTACATACTTGGTTAAGTCTTTTTGATATTATTGAGTTATCTCAAAACATTTTGGAAAGTTGACTTTGAGTTTAGTTAATTATCTAGATCCAAGTTGACAAATCCGAACGCTAGATTAAAACCTTATATTTTTGGTGTTCATATACCCAAGGGTCTTGCAATAGTGCATTATAACCCACATAAGTTACTTAACATAGGTTGAGTAATAATTATGAATGAAATACCAAGACCTGGTTTCGATTAAACTTACTTTTTAGAACATGTCTTTAATTTCCCAATTATTTAAATTTTTAAACCATAAATTTCATTTACTTACTTACTTGTCATATTTTACTTTAAACCCTTCCACGACTACCAACTAACTTAAAACCCGTTCAGTCTAGGTCTTGCTTGTTAGCCCGATCTCCGATTATTCACGAATCAATCTTTCAAGTTACTTAGTTAAAGTGAGTACATTTCATCCCCCGTTTTCACTTTTATATTTTGGGGGTAACATGCATACTTATTCAAACAAAAATGATTTATTATATTCATTTCTCAAACCATAAACTTTAGGGTGTATGATACTAGAATACCTGCTCTATTGTGTGTTATATATTTCATATGCTTTACGTGCGCGAGTGTTTATTTTATTTTGTTGTTGAGCCTCATTAAGTATGATCATACGCTCCCTAACTACTTAGTCTTGTGCTAGTAGAATAGGGACTCATTATCCAAGTATGTCGGTTGTTACCGATTAGAAAGGATCCTCATTTACATATGTTTTGTATACCACAATTGATGCTTTTATTTATAGTCTCATATACGTTTGTGGATTTCGCTCTTATTATATATACTCAAAACCATGAAATTTCTCACCAACATACGTGTTGACAAATGTTATATTATGCATTGTTACATGTTTGATTATTACTTGAGTTGGAGTTTCGAAGACGTCATTCTATTTGATACCGCTAGGTTATTAGAAGAATGAACAATATCTATTTCTTATATTTTGGTGTTTATTTGTATGAAAAATATGTGTTACTTTTATGGTTGAATGAAATTAATGAGTTGATTAAATATTGTCACTTTAATAGTGTCTTGTGATCTTGGGCAATCCGTTTCACCCCGGCATGTTCCGCCGCCTTTGGTTGGGGTGTTACAGATTGATATCATAGCCAAGACTATAAGATAGGTGGTTAGACGTAACGGCCTAGTATAGTTTTGCTTTAGGGTCCTTATACGTATTGCTTATACGTGTTACCCTACTTGATTGTTCATTACACGTATACATTTAATTGCTTATTTATTTCGTTTAATCTTCAAAAATATACACATGCACACACTCTCATAGTATTCCAAGGTATCCTTACCTTAAACGTAAAAACATTAGTTTTTATATTGTGATTTATGGATCACAAACTTAATTTGGATCCCGTTACTTAAAGGTTGCTTTTATATAGGGTCTGTAGCCATCATGGAAAGCGAAACACTGTGAAACGACCATTTGACAAAAAGATTCCAAGGATCGAAGGTGATATACTTACCTGGGATGGTTGAATTATAGTGTGCGTTTTTTTAGGCCTACGAATCGTGTTATACATGTCAGTACTTTAAGTTGTCGAATGCAAGCGTTCCGGTTGCCTCCTTATATTTTTGGTGTTAAAAATACAAGATTCGGGGTGGAATATGGACAAGTTGTTTTTAACATCTCGTTGTATCTTCGTTTTTTTATTATATGTTATTATCGTTATTTGAGTCACAACAACATAATTAGACGCGGTGGTACGTGCACATGTTCGACTCCACCGATTATTTTATACAAGCTTTATTTGTCGGGATATCAAATCATGGTGATTTCATGTACGATTTCCCCGACTATATATATATATATATATATATATATATATAAATTTCAAAATCTCAAAACCTCCAATTTTTTTTTGAGTAAAGTTTGAAACTTATAAATATATATACATTTTATCTTTTGATGCAAGTATAAAATAGTTTTTACTAACATTCTCATCCTCATAACTCTAGGATTCACAATCATTAAAACCTCACATTTACTCATTTTCCTTCATACTTATATCAATTACCCCAAACTTATTCAATTTCTCTTTTATTATTTTAGAATGCCTCAAAACTGTCGCCAACTACACAAGCCGCGCTCTGGTCGTCGGATGGCCGCAATGGTAGCATAAGAAATCGCCGCTGTGATTCCCATACTCATAACTCAAATCCAAGCCACCCAACCCACCGTTACTCAAACCACACCTAACCCCGCACCTTTCGCTTTGAAAAATTTCACTAGTGCAAACCCATCTCAATTCTTTGGTACGAGTTGTGCTACCACTTTGTTGCGATGGTTCGAGAAAATCGAAAGTGTGTTTACCCTTTGTGAGTGCCCCGAACTCAAAAAAACCACGTATGCCTCTAGCATGTTTGAGGATACCGCACGCACTTGGTGGAATAGTGAGATTTTCACCCATGGGGCGGAAGTAGCTATGGCCTACTCATGGACCAAGCTCAAAGAAGTAATGATGAAAAAGTTTTGCCAAAAACATGAACTTCAAAAACTCGAATCCGAATTTTGGGAACTTAAGCAAGAGAGTGGTAACAACTCCGCCTACTCCAACCGCTTTCAAGAGCTTAGTCTCTTGGTTCCTCACTTGGTCACTCCCCTAGAAAGAGCTATTGACAAGTATGCCGGCGGTTTGCCTATAAAAATCCGCGACTCGGTGATGAGTAGCAAACCGCAAACCCTTCATGATGCTACTACCTTAGAAGGTGCTCTTTCGGAAAACCATGTCAAAGCCGGTACCCTGTCCATCAAGAAAACAAGTGACAAGAGTAAGCCCGAACCAACCCCTCAAGCTAAAGCCTACCCACAATCTCAAGCCATCAACTACTCCAATTCCACTCAAAACACCAAAAAGAAAACCAAACCAAATTACCGAAACTATGTAGTCACCCACCCATCACAACCTCAATCTCAATCCCAAGCACTCCAAAACCGAAAACCATATTCCGGCCCACACCTGTTGTGTAACACTTGTCAATGCCATCATCCCTCCTACTCCGCTTGTCGCCACTGCACCAAGTGTAACCGCTATGGTCACACTAACAACGTGTGTCGAGAAGCCTCTCTTGGGCAACCCGTTCCACTAAGGTTTGCCCCATCCAACCAAAATCGACCCGCTCCATTTGCCCAAAACCCTCATTCTCAACCTAGGGCTTGTTTCAATTCTGGAGACCCGAATCACTTCCGCAATGCTTGTCCTCGACTTGCCCTTGTTAACCAAGCCCAAATCAAACCCACACCCTACTACCAAACCCAAGCCTACCAAGTTCAAACTTACCAACCCCAAATCCCGCAACTCTTGGCTCCTCCCGCTCAACCACTCCAAGCCATGCAAGCCCTTCCTCCTCCACCACACCTGCAAGCCATGCAAGCTCTCCCACCTCCTCCAGCTCAACAAGTCAACCACGGAAACCAAGGGCGTGCCTTTATGATGAATGCCAACCAAGCTCAAGTTGCCAACGATGTGGTGAACGGTACGTTTTTAGTAAATGAGCATTTAGCTTCAATTTTATTTGATACCGGAGCTGATAGGAGTTTTATTTCTTTTAAATTTGAATCTATTCTTGGTGTATCCCACACTAAAATTTCTCTCCCTTTATATGTTGAAGTCGCCAATGGTAATTCCATCATCACCGATTCGGTCATTCACGATTGTATCCTCACTCTTTGCAAGCACGAGTTGTTTGTTATGACAAATTCATTCGTATCTCGCTCGTCAATGGCAAAATTCTCAAAGTCTTTGGCAAAACGATCCCCAAGAAACTAAACCTCATGTCTTGCTCTCAATCTCGTAAGTACTTGCGCCAAAAGTAAATTCCGTTCCAAGCCCAAGCGGTGGTGAAGACCCTAAAGAAAAGAAAATTCAAGACAATCCCGTTGTTTGTGAATATCCCAACGTTTTCCCGAAGACGTCTCTGGTCTTCCACCCATTCGTCCTGTTGAATTTTGAATCGACCTTGTGCCCGGCGCGACTCTCATGGCCAAGGCTCCTTACCATTTAGCTCATTCGAAATTGTAAGAGTTATTGAACCAACTTCAAGAGCTCTCCGATAAGGGCTTTATCCGTCCAAGCTCTTCTCCTTAGGGCGCTCCCGTCCTCTTCGCTAAAAAGAAATATGGCTCGTTTCGCATTTGAATCGATTTCCGGGAACTCAGTAAACTCACCATTAAAAATCATTACCATTTGCCTCGCATCGACGACCTCTTCGGTCAACTCCAAGGCGCAACTTGCTTTTCCAAAATCGATCTTCGATCGGGTTATCATCAATTGCGTGTTCATGAAGACGACATTCCAAAAACTGCTTTTCGTACTCGGTATGGTCATTACGAATTCTTGGTTATGCCTTTCGGATTAACCAATGCACCCGCGGTATTCATGGACCTCATGAACCGCGTTTGCAAACCATTCTTGGACAAATTCGTAATTGTTTTTATCGATGACATTCTTATCTTCTCCAAGACCCAAGCCGAGCATGAGCATCATTTACGTTCCATTCTCGATCTATTACGAAAAGAACAACTTTATGCCAAGTTCTCCAAATGCGAATTTTGTTTAAAAGAAGTTCAATTTTTGGGTCACGTCGTCAACGATAAAGGTATTCATGTTGATCCTGCCAAAATCGAAGCCATAAAAGATTGGATAACTCCATCCACACCCATGGAAATCCGATCTTTCCTTGGTTTGGCCGGGTATTATCGGCGATTCATTCTAAACTTCTCTAAAATCGTGTTACCCCTCACCGCTCTAACTCATACAGGGGAAC
This sequence comes from Bidens hawaiensis, assembly GCF_021521415.1. NCBI lineage: Eukaryota > Viridiplantae > Streptophyta > Magnoliopsida > Asterales > Asteraceae > Bidens > Bidens hawaiensis. The sequence continues at coordinate 113,476 of NW_027496180.1, forward strand.
CTTTTGTATGGGGGCCGAAACAAGAAGAAGCTTTCCAACTCTAAACCATATGCTTTGCAACGCTTTAGTTCTAACCCTTCATGATGGAAACAACGACTTTGTGGTATTTTGCGGTGCATCCAACCAAAGTCTCGGTTGCATTCTCATGCAACAAGGTCAAGTTATCACATATGCCTCAAGGCAACTCAAGGCTCACGAAAAGAATTATACGAATCATGATCTCGAACTTGGTGCCGTCGTTTTCGCTCTCAAAATTTGGAGACATTACCTTTATGGCACAAAATGTGTTGTATTCACCGATCACAAAAGTCTACAACACATCTTTGACCAAAAAGATCTCAATATGAGACAACGACGTTGGGCCGAACTACTTAGTGATTACGACTGTGAAATTCGCTACCACCCTGGTAAAGCTAATGTTGTAGCCGATGCCCTTATTCGTAAAGTTAATGTCAAATCCGTTTTGCTTCATAGCATCATCATCCAAACCGATATCCATGATCGCATCTACGAGCCCAATGAACTTCCATTGATGAAGGCAATATGTATTATGAAATATCTTGTGGAGCTGAACTTCAACTTGAAACCATACCCGATGGCTTGCTTTATTTCCTCAACCGTTTGTGGGTTCCCGATAGTGATGAACTTCGTACTTTCATTCTCGACGAAGCTCGTATGTCACGATATTCCGTACATCCCGGTGCGGATAAAATGTACTTCGATCTTCGATCTATTTATTGGTGGCCGGGTCTGAAAAAGGACATAGCACTTTATGTCTAGAAATGTCTTACTTGCTCAAAGGTTAAAGCCAAAAATCAAAAACCTTTTGGCCTACTCGAGCAACCTCCTATCCCCTTTTGGAAATGGCAAGGCATCGCTATGGACTTTATCACCAAATTAACTCCCACTCAAAAACAAAATGATAGCAGTTGGGTCATTATTGATCGATTAACCAAATCGGCTTACTTCATCCCGATCGGCGAAAAGTACTCGCCTCGATCTTAGTACCGCTTATCTTCCTCAAACCGATGGCCAATCCGAGCGTACAATCCAAACTCTCGAGGATATGCTTCGATCTTATGTTCTTGATTTTGGTGGAAATTGGGATTCTCATCTCCCGCTTATTGAATTCTCATACAATAATAGCTATCATTCTAGCATTGAAATGGCTCCTTTCCAAACTCTTTATGGTCGTAAGTGTCGTTCTCCGATTTGTTGGAACGAGATTGGTGAAGCCCAAATCACCGGTCCCGAGATGGTTCAAGATACTATCGATCGTATCGACCAAATCCGCAAAAACCTCCTCGCTGCTAGAAGTCGCCAAAAGAGCTATGCCGACAAACGGCGAAAACCTCTCGAGTTTAATGTAGGCGACTTTTTCCTTCTCAAAGTATCCCCTTGGAAGGGGGTAGTCCATTTTGGAAATAAAGGAAAACTAGCACCCCATTTTGTAGGCCCATTCAAAATCCTCGAAAGGATTGGAAAAGTGTCTTATAAGCTTGGTTTACCGCAAGAACTTGCCGGTGTTCATCCCACATTTCATGTCTCAAACCACAAAAAGTGCTTAGCCTAAGGTAATCACCATATACCTCTTGACGAAGTACGTATCGACGAAACCTTGCAAATGATCGAAAAACCTGTTGAAATCTTGGATCGCAATGAGAAACGAACTAAACGTAGCCGCATCCGTTTAGTAAAAGTCCGATGGGAATCACGGCGTGGCGCTGAATTTAATTGGGAACGAGAAGACGAGATGAAGGAAAAGTACCCGCACTTGTTTATTACGGATTCTTCTTAATTTTGGGACGAAATTTCCTAAAGTAGGGAAGACTGTAACATTCGTCTTTTTTGATTATATTTTTATTTGTTTTTGTATCAAAGCCCGACCCGTTTGTAAACCGAATCTTTCGAAAATAAAAAATCATGGGCTTTTATGTTTCATTGTCATCTCACACTTGTTGGTTTCGAAAACACTTTTTAAACGAACTTTAAAACAACCCAAAAACGACCCGAAACGAGCCAAAACGACCTGCGAGACAAACTGGACCGGCCCCCTGGAAGAGCCGCGCTGCGCGGACCCAAGGGAGAGAGCCGGTCGCGCGTGGCCTAGCCATCAGCTCACTCATTTCCAGATTTTTTGGTCTTTGTTTGTATTATTTGACTTCTTAAACCTTTTTAAGAAGTGAAAACCTTGATATAAAACGTAGAAAACATCTTTGACTACTTCCCTATATAAACAACCCCATCCTCTTCATTTCTCTTTGCTCATTTCATCTCCTTTCTCTCTCAAACTAAGAACACCATCTCTAACATTCAAGGTTCATAATAATCAAGCAACAACCTTCTTTAATTCTTGTTTGTTACTTATTAATTCATATCTTGCGGCACAACATATATATAATATGCACCACTTGTTTCCTTCGGCTTTCATCTTCTTCGGGAGGTGATTTGCCACATGGAAAGGCTACATGGAGAACTCATTATAGTCCTTGTTTATACTATTTTTCTTTAATGCTTTACTAGTCTTGTTCACATTGTAAGTATGAAGTCATGGTATTGGGTATGAAGTCACTCATCTCGGTTTTATCCCGAGTTGAGAACCGAATTAAGACCGAACCAATACCGGACTCTTGTTTACTAGTCTTGTTTATACTATTTTCCTTTAATGCTTTACTAGTCTTGTTTATATTGTGAATAGTGTAGTTTTCTAATTCATGTTTAAAGAGTTCCATGGTATTGGGTATGAAGTCACTCATCTCGGTTTTATCCCGAGTTGAGACCCGAATTAAGACCGAACCAAGACCGGACTCTTGTTTATTAGTCTTGTTTATACTATTTTCCTTTAATGCTTTACTAGTCTTGTTTATATTGTAAGTAGTTTAGTTTTAATTCATGTTTAAAGAGTTCCATGGTGTTGGGTATGAAGTCACTAGTCTCGGTCTTATCCCGAGATTAGAACCGAATCAAGACCGAACCAAGACCGGACTCTTGTTTACTAGTTTTGCTTTAAATAGTTTTGTTTACTAGTTTTGCTTTAAATAGTTTTGTTTACTAGTTTTGTTTGAAATAGTTAAATAAACATTTTTATGTAATATTTGAATATTGTAATTTCTAAAATCATTTTTATAGTTCTATGGTATTTGGGTATGTGGCAACCATCCTCGGTATCATTCCGAGTCAAGGACCGAACTAAAATCGAACTAAACCGAGTTCACTTGTTTAAGAAACACATGTGTGTTTTTGGCCACCAAAACTCATCTTTTCTTCAAGAATGTATTTTAAACAAATTTTAAGTATTTTATCAACTTACTTGGTGTGTCGAAATCCAACTTGATCTTATAACAAGTTTGGACCGATTTAACCAAATACTCGCTTAACGGACGTTAAGGTTCTTCATAATAGAACTACATACTTTGTTAAGTCTTTTTGATTTTATTGAGTTATCTCAAAACATTTTGGAAAGTTGACTTTGAGTTTAGTTAATTATCTAGACCCAAGTTGATAAATCCGAACACTCGATTAAAACCTTATATTTTTGGTGCTCATATACCCCAGGGTCTTGCAATCGTGCATTATAAACCACATAAGTTACTTAACATAGGTTGAGTAACAATTATGAATGAAATACCCAGACCCGGTTTCGAGTAAACTTACTTTTTAGAACATGTCTTTAATTTCCCAATTATTTACATTTTTAAACCATAAATTTCATTTACTTACTTTACTTGTTATATTTTACTTTAAACCCTTCCAAGACTACCAACTAACTTAAAACCCGTTTAATCTAGGTCTTGCTCGTTAACCCGATCTCCGATTATTCACGAATCAATCTTTCAAGTTACTTAGTTAAAATGAGTACATTTCATCCCCCGTTTTCACTTTTATATTTTGGGGGTAGCATGCATACTTATTCAAACAAAAATGATTTATTATACTCATTTCTCAAACCACAAACTTTAGGGTGTATGATACTAGAATACTTGCTCTATTGTGTGTTATATGTTATGCTTTACGTGCGCGAGTGTTTATTTTTATGTTGTTGTTGAGCCTCATTAAGTATGATCATACGCTCCCCTAACTACTTAGCCTTGTGCTAGTAGAATAGGGCCTTATTATCCAAGTATATCGGTTGTTACCGATTAGAAAGGATCCTCATTTACATATGTTTTGTATACCACGATTGATGCTTTTATTTATAGTCTCATATACGTTTTTGGATTTCGCTCATATTATATATACTCAAAACCATGAAATTGCTCACCAACATACGTGTTGACAAATGTTATTTTATGCATTTTTACAGGTTTGATTCTTACTTGAGTTGGAGTTTCGAAGACGTCATTCTATTTGATCCCGCTAGGTTTAGAAGAATGAACAATATCTATTTCTTATATTTTGGTGTTTATTTGTATGAACAATATGTGTTACCTTGATGGTTGAACGTAATTAATGAGTTGATTTAATATTGTCACTTTAATAGTGTCTTGTGTTCTTGGGCAATCCGTTTCACCCCGGCATGTTCCGCCGCCTTTGGTCAGGGTGTTACAACTTGAGCTGAACTCATCTCGTATTCATTTAAGTCATTTACTACACATTGTTTTAATTACTGTGCTTCCATTATTAACATTACAATTTACATCTAATTGCAAAATTTATTTTCTTATAATTTGAGATAATAATCTCAAACATGACCTTATCCCTCAATAAAATAAAACATCACCATGTCTATTAAGGTACTCTTTATCCTTTGTTTTTGTTAATGTTTTTACGATACATTCTGTTAGTTGATTCCGTGTTACTATTCAATTTGGTTTTTACCAGCCGGTAAAAACAGTATTAGGATTTAACTTTAGGTTAAAGTTTAGTAGTAAAAATAGAACAAGTTGCAAGCCAATTCGACTGAAAATTCAGGTTGCTTATATAAGAAGATTTGTAGGAGATAACAAGTGGGTAGGATAAGGTATAAGGCCAACTTGTGTTTCAAGTTGAGTGTTAAGTGTGTGTCTAAGTAGTTTTGTGTTTTCCACTCTATAAATAGAAGGGTTTGTTTCTTTGATTATGTACACTACACTAATAAAATCAGTTTTGTTATAAAAAATATAACTACAAAAGTTAGTAGAAATCTGGTCTGTTTTGTTTTTCTAGTTCAAGATCTGATTGTGACCAACAATTGGTATCAGAGCTTTGCTCATTGATCCAACCAGCTGTTTTCTGGTCCAGAAAAACACTACAGCCACCGCCAATCACATAGGTCGAAGGTGTCGACTTGTTTACCAGCCATAACCCCTGTTCCAGCCAAGAATCTAACAAAAAACGAATCTAAAAGCAATCTGTATGGTTGATTCAAGCAGCAACAGTACCACTGCAGATCGAAACTTAGTTCTAGCAGGTATTACAATCAGAGAAGTTGGGAAACAACGTCGTACCAATGTCCGTTACTAAGTACAATGAACTATACCTCTTGGGCTATCAAGATGGAGTCATTCATGGAAGCCCAAGGAATATGGGATGCCATAGAACCACCCGAAGGAGCTGACATGGATGTTTAATTCATGTTTAAATCTTGTTATAATATTTAATAATTTAAAACTGAGTCATCTATACCTTGTGAGCGTCTATCTTCATGAATAACTATAACTCCTTGCTACCTGTACTAACATATTTCCCTGCAATGTGGGGAAAAATACGTCAATGATGTGCTGGTGAATCGTTAACTCTTAAAATATGTAAATTACCGTTACAATAAAAATATAGTTTTCTGTACACTCAGCAAGAAGTATTTCATTCCTGGGATTTATACCATTTCCCTACACACAAAAGTGTTCCCCGAGCCACGTAGCCCTTAATGGAGAACTAGTTATGACTGTTAGCCCGCGGCCACGTAGCCTTTGATTGTTTAGATTGAACAGTTATGTTTGGATCCAGACACATGTGTAATCGGTCTGTGTTGCTTTTATTTTCTATATTGTATTATAACGTTTTAAAGATCACGTAATCTCATGTAAACATTGACTGACTCTTTAAGACAAACAACCCGTTCATCTCATAGAGTATAAATATGTTTTGACCGTTTGTAAAAGATTAACGTATTCACGTTTTAAATTATATAAAAGTATGAACGTATTCACCTGTACCGTCGATGTGCGTTCGAAACCTTGACTGTGAATGATTGATTGATTGATTAACCTATAATAGGGTTTATATAAATACCCGGGTCGCCTTTTTTTCCGGCTACAGGCCTTTAGTCTGGTTTCGATAGCTTTGAACCTTGATTGATCTTTTGCTTGAATAAAATATTTTGATCTGAAATCTTTCTCTTTATTTACCAATCATGTGCTATGTTTCTTCTTCAAGAAGAAATGTCTATGATATGTTTCTACTTCAAGAAGAAACGCGATTAGTATATATCCTTGATATATAAAATCTTATGTTTCTTATTTATGAAGGAACACTATTTTTTATTATACCCTCTGTAAGTAAAAACTCATCTTTCTTAATCACGAATAAATAATATTTTAACTATATCCTCATGTATATAAAATTCTGTATTTCTTAATTTTAAAGATACATTATTTTAATTTAACCTTTGTATTTATATATTTTGATCAAGGTCTAGGCTATACCACGACTAGGGTTCAAGCCATGAAATATAATAAATAATAGGAAAAAATTCTACCTTACGCCGGTATTCGGAGTTTATATGCCGTACAAGCAGCACTTCCACTCTATGTTGCATACTAGAGCTTAAATTGACGGAACTTCGGAGCTTGGCATGCATTACGAGGTTCGTCACATATTACGAGGAAACGTATGGTGATCGCGCATTGTGCACGTACTTCAAGGTAGAATGTCGGGTGGCACGAACTTTGATAATGACACGCAAACCAAGGTAGAGAAAGAAGTGAATTTTGGTGTTCAGGATGCCAAAAAAATAAAGAACCATGCTCACTATTTATAGCCATCTCCGGTCGGACCGTCACTCACCACCTTGTGACACGTGTCATTTTTTTATGGTGAGTCAAGCCATAAGGTGTTGACATTTAGCATTCATATTGATTAGTCACTAGCCACATGTCACTTTGTAAGGGTATGAATTGTTATGTGATGACATGTGTCCTTTTGTGTTGCCACCATGTGACATGTGTCTTCTTATAATGATGAGTCATAGGACATGTGTCACTTCCATATATCTTTAGCTAGATGACTAACTAGTCCCAGAACTTACTAAATTGACAAAATTGATATGGATATTTTCAGGATGTTACAATTATCACATTAATCTATCACCTTTTTATATATACATTCTTGATTTTTTTCTCATTATGTAAATAGTTGCTTTGGTTTTCTTATTACTATATTTTGGGTTCTACAGGTGTTGTTTGTCAATTAACCAGTTTAGCGTTAGCTACAATAAACTTGTATCTAAAGTAGGAGATATTCATTTAAATGACTATTTTAATTTTAAACAATTTAGGTGCAACAATGTCTTGGAGCCTCAAATGTGGTGGATTTTTGGTTATAATCTTCCCAAAGTGCAAACTTTATTTAACTTTTTCTTTACATTTTCCCTTGCACTTTTGGTTTTAACTGGTTTCTTATGCCTTTGTTCATTATGCCTTTGTTTAACGGTTTCTTTGTTATACCAGTTTAATGGTTTGTTTATTTTCTATATCATGTGTACAATTTAATGTTTAGAATTTTTTTTTTAGTTTTTTATTCGATGGCAACATATGAATTCTATTGTATATTGTTACTCTTTGCTTTGCTTTGGAAAAACTATTTCGGGACGTACTGAGCTCAAGAAAGTTGAAAAATGGGCCAACAATTTAATGCTTTTGTTGGCTACAGTTATGAATTATGTTGATACACATACATTATATATTTTGTTTTAGATGAATTATTGATTTTTTTGGCTACATATATTGTGTCCTCATGAAAATATGCTTTTGTATTGCTTTGTTTTTAAAATCTTCAGGGTGCATAACATACCTTTCCCACAATGCTAACAACGTGCATTTGAGCACATATTAAGAAAAATATATGAAAAGGCTTCGCAAAGTTTTCTCACCATGTTACGTTTCTCTCTTGAATGTATATTGTCAATTATGTTTAACTCGTTGATTGTTAAATGGGTCGTGCTCGTGGGTCGACGGGTCTAGCTTAACATGAACTTTAAAGTTTGACAAGAACTTGAACATGACCCAAAGCTGAAAAATGAGTCATACACTCCACTTGACATACTAATATAAACTCAATAAACATGCTTATAAAGGTGATCTATTTTTAACTCTTTCACGAAAGTACGAAACACCCCTTCAACTTTCAGCATCTGTAAAAACAACCCGTTTCAGAATAAAAACTAACATTTGCAAGTGTCTTCATTTATGAGTGAACCAAATACTTCAAAAATATAACAAATAATTGATATAATGCATTTTTATATAATTAGGTATTGTGGAGCCTAGAATCATATATTTTATTTGGTTTGCAAGCTGATTATTTACGAAGGATATCCTTGAAGATGTTAACCATCAAAAATATATCACAAAATCCTGTGCTAGACGTTGTGCAGTCTAGCTATGCTACTACTAGCGCAAATCCCTCATATCCAGGTATCATATAACATTCATTTTTATTTCTGGATTCCAATGTCTGTATTACGAATAGGATTTTAAAGTAAATTGCGTAAAATTTTCTCCAAGCGGATAGATACTAGGTGATGAAAAAAGGGTAACAACTTCCTATTTATGTGTTATATAGTAATATTCAACGAGGACAACAAATGACGTCTCAGAGTATGCATGGTAATATTGGTTCATCACTTCAACATAGATGCAAAGTTTTCATATATATATATATATATATATATATATATATATATATATATATACTAGTTTTTATCCCCCGTATTACGGGGTTGTTTTATATTGTTTGTTCTAATATTTATTTATTTTTTGAATTTATATTTTTTTATTGTATGAATGTTAATAATATATTTATGGTTTAATGATAAATTGTTTCACAAATAAATGAGATGTTATAACCCGGTTTAAAAGCTACATGGTTTTGATGAAACCCAAGACCCGTTTATTTTTTTTTATTATAAAATTGGTTTTTAATTATAAATAATATTTATGAAAGTTAATAATATACTTATGGTTTAATTAGACCCAAGACCCGTTTATTTTTTTTACTATAAAATTGGTTTTTTAATTTAAATAATATATATATATATATATATATATATATATATACTAGTTTTTATCCCCGTATTACGGGAGTTGTTTTACATGTTTCGTTTTTAATATTTATATACTTATTTGAAGTTTAATTTCATTTATTGTAAGAAAGTTTATAATATACCTAGAGTTTGATGATAAAAAAAGGTTTCACAAATAACTAAGATGTTATAACCCGATTTAAAAGTTATCTGGGTTTGGCGAGACACAAAACCCACTTATTTTTTTTTTACTATAATAGTGTTTCTTTATTATAAATAATATTTTTTTTAAATCATATTATATATTTTAGTATATCCCTATTTTATAGAAATTTACATCAATAATTTTGTGTGATTAGTTTTAAATTTAATGAGATGTTATAAACCGTTTAAGGACTATATGGGTTTGGTAAGACCCATACCCGTGAATTCGGGTCAAATGCATGAGAAGCCTCAATTTACAAATAATGCAATATAGTGGCTTGAGAGAATTTAGGGAGTTTTCGTTAATATATATTTAAGATATATATATATATATTAAAATAAATAAGATATTAATTTTTAGTATATCCTATTTTATAGGATTTCTACCTCAATAATTTGGTGAGAATAACTTTTTATTCAATGAGATGTTATAACCCGTTTAAGGAATATCTGGGTTTGGTAAAACCCATACCCATGAATTCGGGTCAAATGCATGAGAAGCCTCCATTTAAAAATCAAGCAAATCTGGTGACTCCAAAAAAAGGGGGAGCGACCACATCGCGACATGTACGATTTTTATGTTTTCGTTTATATTATATATATATATATATGTCAATTTCGACCGTATATATTGATTATTTGTTTTCCCATTTTTTGGAGTTATTCTTAATATTATCTTTAGACGGGCTCAACATTTCACATTTCACTAATAAGGAGAACGTTTATGAAGTCAAGATCTTTATTCAATGGTAGCACAACATTTATTCGAAGAAGTTTTGTTTCGTGCAGCCAAGAAAGCTGGTAAGTATTAATCCAATTCATGTTTTTTACTTTACGAGTTTATTCAAGCTATATTTTTTATCTCTAACCGGTGCTATCTTAAATATTTACAGGGATGCCTGATTTAGTTTTCACGTTAACCCTTTGTGATACAAACTCGGGTTATATGTTTGTTCATTCAAAATTCAAATGAACAGTTCATGAACATAAAACGAATGCAAATGAATATAATTGAACATAGGTAAAGGAACATAAATAAACATATATGAAACAACATAAACCAACACAAACAAGCATAAACGAATATAAATAAAGACACTTAAATGAGCATGGACGAACAAATATAAAAGGATTTTAAGTTGTCATTAATGGGAATTAAACTAAGAGCATTCTCAACCTATACCACTTCTTCATCTCTATAATTACAATAAAAAACACTACATTTCTTTCTTCTGTTCAATTAAGTAATATTTTTATACATTTATCATTATAATTTTCTCTCTCCTCTACTAACTACCAATTCAAAAATTATTAAAAAATAAATAGGGGAAAACTTATTCATTTTCTCTCTTTATCTTATAATTTACACTCACAACCACTTAAAACCCCCACCATATAATTTGCAAACTTACCTCGCATACTTTTAGGGGATATGATGAGAATGCTTTAAGCCGTTGTAAATCATTAACATAAGAAGTTATACCTTAAAAAGTATCTAAAATATAATGCCTACTAGGGGAGTTTTCATAATTTCATGTATTAACTTTTAACATGTTTAAAACGTAAGTTATGGATTGTTTAAGTTGACTTTTTAATTTGAAAACCATATTGGTTTTTTCTTTGATTTAGTTTTGATTTTTGTGTAGGATACAGTGGAAGAAAGGATGCAACAAGTTCAAGCGATGAATCAGCAGATGATAGCTAGAGCTCTAACCGATGGAGAAGTCGAGCCAGGTTGGCTTGAAGAGCTTAATATGCTCTATATATGATTTAATTTTTGTTAACAATGATTTCTTTTTTATGAATTGAAAATATAAGTACCTTTGGTTTACGTTATGTTTATTTACTTTATGTCAGGTCCCCGATTGATGGTAGATCGTACTAAAAATTAAGTCATAACTCAAACAATTGAGAGTTAATAATGGGTTGCTATTTTTAGAAGGAAAACCGTTTGTTGAAGGTGAAATTAATAACAAACAGTGTAGTTGCTAAAAGGTTAATCAAAGGTAACTAACACATAAGATTCACTCAAAAGATTTCTATTCATATAATATAAATCATACAAACGATAATCGATTTAGGGTTTCTTGATGGGAAAGTTATATCCGTACGATTCTTATGATAGCCACAAATATCCTCTCACAATTAATTGGCTTGTTCGTAGGAAGCGTGCCCTAAATTATTCCTTTTATAGGCCTGGCACCTCCTGACAGCTGTCATTCCTTCTAGAAATCCTAAATAAATAATACATATTAAAATTACATATTCAAAACTACGCTAAGTGTAAAAACAGGTCTTCCGGGTAGACTTTGCCTAAGTTGTCTTCTCCGAGTAGGCTTAGTGCCTTTCTTGTCCTGGTAGACGTGGTAACCTTGAAGTGTGCTCGGGAACAGTTCTCCGGGTAGACTTTACTTAGAGTATTTTCTTAAGAAAATACTCACCTAGCAGACTTCAATCTTCATGATCATATTAGACTTTACCCGACATGACCTTACAAGCAACCTTGTTCTTCAATGGTACTTTCAACTCCTTGCTAGGGAATAACTTATTAGCAAATCAAAGTGTGCTTGGTAACACTGCAGTCTGCTTGAGTTGAACCCTGCCCCATGTCACTTGTGATATTTCATTACCCATCGAGCCTGCTCGGACCACTGTTATTAATTAGTACCTTGACCGATCTTCCAATCACTTGGCTCCAATAGCTTGGTTAGCCAAGATCTTACTCGGAAGCAAACCTTGCTCGGCTATGAAGAACTAACTTGATAGATATAGTGAACCTTGCTCGGGTATACACTAACTAGTGAACCCTGCTCGGATGTACACTAAAGAAGAATCCTTGAAGATAACCTTGTCCGATGGATAAAATACCTTGCTAGGATAAGAAAACTATGCCCGGGAATCCAAGTGTGCTCGGATTCCATACTTAGCGAATTTTAAGGAGGTTGAGAAGATTCCAATCTTCCTTATACTTCTCTTAGGTCAAATCTTTGACTAAACAATCTCCCCCTAGATTGGAACCCCTCAGCTATCCCAAAACACTTCTACAGTTACATACACTTAGTCAAAAATACACATCAAATTAAAATCAAATTTATACATATTCAAAAAGTCAAACAATTACATATTCAAAATTTTGTCCAAAGAAATTACATAGCAAAACCTATTCTAAGATCTTTATCTTCTTCTTGCATCATAGGCTACTTGTGTTCTATCCACTCTGACTGTTCCTGCTCTTTGCTGAAAGATTGATAAAATTCGATAGTGAGGGTGGTTTTCTGGAATTCCTCAGTTCAACAATATCCCTCAAATCTTCATCATGGAGAAAGGTCAGATCATTGTCAGTTTTGATGATGCCCAAGATGAGTCCCTCTGAGTTTCGTAACAGGTAATGGCCTTCATTTTCTTTATAGCTATTCGACCATTCTTTTGGACCTCATAGTTGGGTCTGATCATCCTTCTTCTCATATTGATACAAGTATTCAAGTTAGATAAGGGATTGGCAGTTCTGAGTTTTGACAAATAAGCATGTTCTGCATCCCTTATCTTCCTTATTCGTGTTATCCTTCTTGTTCTTTCATGCTTGCTATTCTCCCATTTCTTCCTTTGACTTAGTAAAGGAAAACCCTTCTCAGCTTCAGACTTCAGATACTTTGATAGAACATTTTGCTGTCTGCCAGCCAATTTTATATTGTCATGATAGTCATACAAAGTAAGCTCAGCCATTTTCTCCCTTTGTTCTCTTGTGTAGTCAGCAAAATCATCTCTAAAAATTATGTCTCTCAGTTGTCTATTTCTCATGATTACTTTCAGAGACTGAGTAAAAGAACAGTGTCATAGGTAGATCCACATTTGATTGTGGTCTTGTCATTCTTTGCGATCCTGTTCTACTTGACTCACCCATGTGTACAGATGGATGTTGCCTTGATGCAGAAGGCCTGGTTGGTATAGACTTCATAGGTTTGTATTAGAGGAAATAATTTGTGACATAATTTGTGGATATTTGTATTCATTGTGTTTAAAACAATTTCCTTGTATATCATTTGACTCTCCATAATTATAGGAGAGATTTTTGTATCTTCTTCATTATAAATAATACTTCAACAATCTCTCCAAATAATTGGAGGTTGATTTATCACATGGTATCAGCCTTTTTTCTCATCTCCTTAATTCTATGATCTCATTCCTAGGACCTCCCGTGGCATCCCAAATCACCGATACCACCTCAAGCCCCAACTTCTCCCCCGTGAAACTTTCATCTTCCACCTTTCTTATATGGCGCAATCATATGACCCTTTTAATGGCTCTTCACAAACTATCTGCTCATATTGATGGCTCTCCCTCACCCCCCAAAACCGTAACTTCCGGTAACAAAACCTAGCCTAATCCAGACTATGCCGCTTGGCTTGCTGCAGATCAAAAGGCTGCCCTTCTTCTCCTTTCTTCCTTAACTGAGGAGGCAGCCACAGAAGTGCTTGGCATAACTGGTGCTTGCCAAATTTGGATCACCCTTGAGAACACGTATAGAAACGCGTCTATTGAACGTGTTCAGTCTTTACGGGACTCCCTTCAACAGCTTACCAAATGTTCGTCCTCCGTTACGGATTTTTCCTGGAAATTCAAACTCATTTGTGAACAACTTGCTGCAATCGGTCATCCAGTTGCCGAATGGACAAGACACATTGGTTTCTTCGAGGACTTGATCCCTCTTATGAGAGCTTCTCTATCGTCATTCGAAACATCAAACCAGCGCCTTTGTTTCGGGATCTCGTTGTCCAAGCGGAAAGTCACGACTTGTTCACTCAAAATCTTCATGGCACCTCAACACCCCTGCTGCGTTTCATATCGTGGTTCTTCTTCTTGGGGCAGGGGTAGTTTCTATACTTCTCGCGGTAACAACAATCATCAACCCCGTTGTCAACTGTGTCGGACATACGGCCACTACGCTTCGGCGTGTCCTGATCTTCGCTCGTATGCCACTCAATCTCCAGTCTTGAATGACTCCTTAGCCAAGACACTTCATGCTAAGTGCCATATTACAGAAGACACTACCGATTGGACCGGAGATACGGGAGACACGGATCATATGACTCCAAATCCAGATTGTCTTCACCATTCCACTTCCTACAAAGGTAAACAAGAGGTTATTTTCGAAAATGGTAAGCGTCTTCCAATAACGCACGTTGGATCCTCGAAACTTTGTGATAATATTAATATTCGTAATGTGCTTGTTGTTCCAAATCTTACCAGAAAGTTACTATCCATAAGCAAGCTCACTGCCGAACACCAGGTTGACGTATTATTTTCTCAACATTATTTTCATATACAGGATCGGAAAACAAAACAGGTGCTTGCTCGAGGGAAATGCGTTGATGGAATTTATGTGCTTCAAAATGAACCACAAGCCTTTGTTGCGGGTGTCTCAAATAAAGCTTCTTACGAATTGTGGCATGCTCGTTTAGGTCACGCGTCGTTTGATGTCATTTCTATTTTGAATAAATATGGTTTTTTGTCGGTTACTTCTTTATTACCGAAACCGGATATTTGTACTTCATGTCAACTTGAAAAAGGACAACGATTATCTTTTATCTCAAATAAAAAACGAGCATCTTTTCCGCTAGATTTAGTTCATTGTGATCTATGGGGTCCCGCACCTATTCCCCCCACAGAGGGTTATCGTTACTATGTTGCTTTTATTGACGATTACTCAAGGTTTACGTGGCTATATCCATTTAAAACAAAAACGGGGTTTTACGCGTTTCTACCGTCTTTTATTAAACTTGTGCAAACTCAATGTTCGCGCAAAATTAGAATCTTTCAAAGCGATGGTGGAACTGAGTTCGTGAACCACATCGTTCGTAAGATTTTTGAGGAAAATGGAACATTTCATAGGTACTCATGTCCGTACACGCCTCAACAAAACGGAGGTGCCGAAAGGAAACATCGTCATAGTGTGGAAACCGGTCTCGCAATGTTGTTCAATGCTCATGCGCCCGCTTCTCTCTGGGCCGACGCCTTTGCTTCGGCAACTTATATTATTAATCGTGTGCCTACTCCACTTCTTGAGAACAAGTCACCCTTTCAAGTTCTGTTCAATCAAGAGCCAAATTTCTCAAATTTTCAGGTTTACGGGTGCCGTGTTTTTCCGTACCTATGTGACTATGCCAAGCATAAAATCGAGCCACGAAGTCTTCCATGCATTTTTATTGGTTATTGCTCCGCCCATAAAGGTTTTCGATGCTTGGATCCTACCACCAATCGGGTGTTTATATCCCGACACGCTCGTTTCAATGAATTGTCATTTCCGTTTAAAGATTCTCATATATCCACGAACCTAAATCACCTATTGCTCACATCCTTTTGTGAGGACATACCAACAGGCCCAACAACCACTCAACCACCACCCAGCACATCACAAACCAAACCCCACTACCCACCTACATCACAATGTTGTCCTATTTGCACTTCAGCTCCTCAACTCACTGAAGCCCATCAACAATTCCACGATCCATCCCAAAACCAACAAAATAACCATTCTCCTACACAGCAACCTCAAAACTCCACCATCTCTTCAACCCAACCTGACTGCTCAGTTGCACCCGACCCACCCTCCCCCGCTGCACCCGAACCATCCTCTCCTGCTGTACCCGAACCACCGTCTTCTGCCATGCTCGAACCACAAATGGCTGTCCCACCTGTATCTAATTCCCATCCTATGATGACTCGAGAAAAAGAGGGAATTTTTAAACCAAATCATCAAAAAGACCTCGCTGCTCTAAATACTTATGCATTACATGTGGCTTTGACAGCCGCGACGGAGCCGCGTGGTTTCAAATCCGCCGCCAAAGATCCTAAGTGGATGGCTGCAATGGTGGAAGAAATTACGGCTCTTCATAAAAATAACACGTGGACACTTGTTTAGAGAACAACATCTGTGAATGTTGTGGGTTTAAAATGGGTGTTTCGCACGAAATATCACTCCGATGGAAAAATTGATCGGTACAAAGCGCGCTTGGTAGCGCAAGGTTTTACTCAAATTCCGGGATTGGATTATTCTCACAAATTTAATCCGGTGGTCAAGGCATCTACCATTCGCATCGTTTTATCTCTTGCGGTTCTCAACAAATGCAAGTTGGATCAACTAGATGTCAAAAACGCATTCCTAAACGACGACTTAAATGAAACCGTTTTCATGGAACAACCACCCGGATTTGTGGACTCTAGTCATCCAAGTTATGTTTGTAAATTATCTAAGGCTCTTTACGATCTTAAACAAGCTCCTCGTGCTTGGTTTCAGCATTTGAGCACATTCCTTCTATCCTACGGGTTTACATGCAGTCGTGCGGATACATCGCTTTTTATTCTTCGAAGGGATGCTCACATCATGTATCTCCTTGTCTACGTGGGGGATCTTATCCTTACCGGGAATGATGAAGCCGTTTTACAAGCTTTTGTCTTTCGTCTTAATCGGGAATTTGCGATAAAGGATCTTGGAAATATCAACTATTTCCTCGGTTTAGAAGTTGTCCACACAGCGAATGGTTTGTTTCTTAGACAAGCCAAATATACCGAAGACATTCTTCAAAGGGCAAATCTGTATGATGCTAAACCCGTTCATACTCCCCTTGCTCCACATGAATATTTCTCTGCCAAAGGTGTGCCGTATTCCGATCCCACATTGTATAGTTCGTTGGTTGGAGCTTTGCAATACTTAACCATAACTAGACCGGACCTCTCGTATGCCGTTAATCAGCTCTTGCAGTTTCTTCATAGCCCAACCGTTGATCACTTTTAAGCGATTCTCATCCTCCCGACATCATTGGTTACTCGGATGCCGATTGGGCACGCTGTCTCGATACGCGACGCTCCACGTATGGATACTCGATTTTTCTTGGTGGTAACCTTGTCTCTTGGAGTGCCAAGTAACAGCATATGTTTTTCAGATCAAGCTGCGAATCAGAATATCGAACCATGGCTAATACGGCTGCCGAACTTGTTTGGATTACTCATATTCTGAAAGAGTTACATGCTCCACCGCCTGACCGTCCAACGTTACTCTGTGACAATAAAAGTGCCTTGTTTATGACCCAGAATTCTGTCTCTCATAAACGTGCTAAACACATTGACTTGGACTACCACTTTGTTCGTGAGCTCGTTAACTAGGGGAAACTTTACACCAAGTTTATCCCGACAATCTCCAGGAGGCAGACATCTTTACCAAAAGTCTCCCGTGCGCGCAATTTGATGCTCTCCGTTCAAAGCTCCGTCTTGGTCCCCCACCATTCCGATTGAAGGGGGTATTAGAAAAAATAATTTGTGACATAATTTGTGGATATTTGTATTCATTGTGTTTAAACATTTTCCTTGTATATCGTTTGACTTTCCATAAATATAGGAGAGATTTTTGTATCTTCCTCATTATAAATAATACTTCATCAATCTCTCCAAATCATTGTGTTCATTGTGTTTAAACATTTTCCTTGTATATCACAGTTTGCTAGGCCTTACAACAAAAGTTTTCATAAACATTGATTCAATCAGTTAAGCAGGGTAGTTTATCAGATCAGCAAAGTTTTCACCTGCATCTTTGCACAGTTTAATAATCATATTAACTACCCTGGGATTATTCATTAGTCTTGCAGGTACAAATCTACCATCAACGAAGCTTCTAGAGTTTTCACCCTCCAACAGGACGTTCTCCCACTTAGCCTTTTGCAAGTAGAACAATTCTTTCAATTCATACTTATCCAATGCATCAAAGGCGTTCTCATTCATTCCCTTCTGATTCACCATTATACCCCTCATAATCTGTATCATTTCTGCGTTTTCCCACGGAACAATAGGTTCATCTATTGGCTCTGGTTTCACTACCTCTGGGATTGGGGTATCATCAGTCTTCTTTTCAAACTGATCTTTCAATTTTTCTCTCAATGTTCTTATTCTTCTTTTCTTTGCAGGGGGTTCATCTTCATCTCCCCTTTCTTGTGCAATGGATGGCTCAGGTTGCACCCTCTTTAATTTTTCTTTTCTTTTCTTTTCATGTTGTTATAAATTGACTCAACTGTAGCTTTATCCAAGCTTTCAACCATATCAGGTTTCATTCCTTTGTCCAATAAGTACCCACACATTCATCCAAACTTCATTTTCAAAGCTTCATGTTTTTCAGCCAGCTCATCTTCTCTAACAAATTTTTCTTTCACTTCTTCTCTGGTTTTATTATAAGCTTCTCTTAGCTGTTCAAGCTTGAAATGGCTCAAATCTTTTTCAGAATAGCCATGTTTTCTTAGATAATCTCTATACATCTGGCTATCTTTGTTCTTTTGTTGTATGAGTTTTTCAATGTTGTCCCTTTCTTTGTCTAATCTTTTCTGCAGTTCATCATCATTCAAGGAAGATAAGCTTTCAAAGCTTATTCAAAAACCCATCAATTTGATCACCAAAGGTTTTCTCATTTTATCATCAATCAAACTTTACTAAATGCTTCTCCTTTGATCTTCAGTTATTGTTACTTCAGGAGCCATAACATTAGCACTTTCAACATTTACCTAATCCCTTTCATTGTCATCATCATTATCATTATCAGATTCATCCTCCTCCTCCTACTCTGTTGTTTCATTGACTGCATCAATTTTTGGTTCATCTGGAGTTTGATTCTCAGGGACTGGAACATTTGGTACTCCCTCAATCACTTCATCTGGCCTTAAAGTTTGTAGAGGGACTGCTCTAATTGGACTTGCTTGATCATCAGGGGTCTCAACATAATAGTTATTCTTTTCATCCCATTTCCCCTTCTTGACTGACTCAGGTTCTCTAGCCTGATCATAGGTTTTCCTTTTTCTTGTATACTTCTTCCCATATATTGAATCATCTTCACACTCCCAATCAGATGGGTTCTGTCTGATATCTTCTCTTATTTGTTCAGCCCATTTGTTTGCAAAGATTGTTTCAATAGATTCACCAATTTCTTCTTCAACATTAATCTCCATATTCACATTTTTTTGTTGGCTCAAATGTGTCATTGGTTTCATTTTGGGGCTGATTCTGAGTTTGAAACATGCTCAGCACCATAGCTAAAGAGTTATCCACTTCTTCAGCTCTCTTTAAATTTATCAAAGTCTCTATCACTTCTTGATCCTCAGCCTCTTCTTCATCAATCAGTTTGTTAACATTGGCTTGATCAATTAGAGCTTCCTGCTCTGCCAATTCTGTTGGATCCATGGTTCGGGCAATGTGTTCCCTCTCCCATGTTTCATTTATGATTTGCTCCAATCTCGTGGCAACAACAGTGGCTTTATCTTCTTCCTTCTCTTCTCTACCAATATTTGCCTTAGGAGGCTCTTCTTCTTAGACTTTTGCTTTTCTTTTATCCATTCTTCTTTTCAAGTCTTCCTCAGTTTCAGAGACATACTCATCAATTTCTTTGTCCAACTGATCCATCTCTTTATCATGCTCTACCATCTTGGAGCTTTCAGGTTGTTCAATTTCAGGTTCAGTAAGTGTAACCTCCTCAGTAGCAGCATTATCATTAATAATCACATCAGTTTGTCCTTCAGTAAAAATATCAGTGGCCACATCAGTGGTAGCCACATTTTTATCAATATTCATCATTTCATCTTCAACCTCAATCTTCTTCTCTCCTCTTCCCTCATCCTCATCTCTGTTCAACACATTCAGAATTTCATTATCAGCATCATAGTTTTGCTCATCTCACTCAGACTTGTCAGCCTCATACTCATCATCAATTATCCTCCTTTCTTCACTATCCTCATCATCCTCATAAGCATTGAACAAACAAGTCAACCCATCAACATCATCTGTTTTACCACTTGCATCCTCCATCACAACATCATCAGTATTTACAATAGCATCAGTTAGCTCAATTATATTCTCCCCCTGTTTTGGGGCAGCTGAGGTCTTCTCAACCTCCTACTCCAGGGTTTTAATTTGTTCATGAGCAACAGCCAACTGAGCCTTCAGCTTATCATTTTCTTTTCTTAACTTAGAATTCTCTCCCTTCAGATCAATGTTCTGGCAAATAAAGTCAAAATTTCTTTGTAGTAGGAAGGCATTTGAGGGAGGGGTGTTGGATGGTGAAGTGTGAAATGGTTCTGGTGTTGAATTTGAGGTTTGGTTCTGGGGTTGGATTTCTGTTGGTGTTTGGTTTGTGGATTGAGGTGGGGTTTGTGTTATGCTTTGGGGTTGGGTTTAGTGTAATGGATCAGTTTGGCTTAGGGTTAGGATATGTGTTTGAAAGGGTGTAGTTTGATAAATTTGGTCATTTAGTGGTGGAGAGGAGTATGGTGTTTGTGGTGGAGTTTGGTTTAAGTTTATCTGTGAGATTGTTGGTGGTGATTGGGTTAGGGTTGGTGGTGGTGAGTGAGGTGGTGATTGGGTGGCTTGTTCAATTGGTGATGGTGGGTTGGGTGGTGTTTGTGGTGGTGTGTCAAGGGGTGTGGTTGGTGTTGTTGGTATGATCTGTGACTCCCCCTGAGGCTGTACATCATCATCAAAGTTGGCATCTCCCCTTTCTTCCATACCATCATTTCCATCATCATTCCCATCATTACCATCATTGTCTCCATCATTGCCATTATTTCCATCATTACCATCATTGTCTCCATCATTTTCCTCATCTCCATCCTCACTATCATCATTCTCATCGTCCACTTCCTGTACCTCCTCTTCCAAAATCTCATGTAAAAGAGGAATTTGAATATCATCAACCATTAGCCAAGGTAAATATTCATACACTACATCTGGATTGAATTTCCTTGTACTAGCCAGTGGTGCAATCCTCCTGTATGTATCTGGATTTTGTAGTGAATGAGTGATTCCTGTAACATGTAGTTCCTCCAACTCCTGATTAAAAATAATTTGTAAAAATCTGGAATATGCCAAGAATCTGTCTTTTTGTTCCTTCTTTAAATTGCTCACAAGTCCTTCAAAGATCATCCTTGAAAAGTTGAAAGGATATCTGAATAAAACAGCAACTTTGGCATTGGCCAGATCCCGACTCATACGAGTCCTTGAGCCTTTTCGAGGGCCAAACCCCTGAACAGTGTGATGAATTAAAAACCGACATAAGATAGGGAACATTCCCTTCTGGAATTGTCCATCATGCACTGTCCCCTGATAACCCATCATTTGATTGAAAATCCTGAAAAGTTTGTCAGTCGATAAGTGAAGTGATTGTGGGTTATCATCTTTTAATTGCAAACACCTTCTAATCACCCTTTCATCTATTCGAACTTCATGGGTTGCAACTGTAACGATTCCGGCAAATCCAGGTATACCCTAGCCGGAATATACTATTTACGTGTCATTTAATATTGATTATATGAGTTATAGTACGTATATACGAGTATATATGATTCATAGTACGAGTCATACTCGATTATATAGTGAATCGTATTGGAATTACAATTAACCAATGAACGATTATTGAAACCCGAACGAATCGGGAATTACATTATAGACGAAGTATATAATGTTTAAGTGACGTTTACGAAGTATTAATGCTTCGGGATAGGTGAATTATAGCACAGAAAAAGGATTTCGATTTATTGGTACGTCGGTACGCTAAACGAAACCCTTAACACCAAACCAAGCAAGAGACGATCAATCAAGCCGAATAAGATGCGTAATTGTTAATAATATGATGTTTTAATGTCATGGGTTAAGTTTTTAAAGTTTTAAATCAGTTTTATGTAAATTTTATTTTAACCCGAAAAACGACCATTTTATGCTCGTTTTAAGCCGAATTACGAGTTTAAACGAGAAACGAACTGAACCAGACTATCCACAACATTATCCAGATTATGAAAATCGGAATGTGTGGCCTAGAATGGATGTGTGGGCCCCACCCCACACATATCTTGGCCGGCCATGATATTACACACACACATTTCCTTTTTTTTTTCTTTTTCTACTACACAAACTCTCTCAAAAACTCTCCAAACACTCTCAAATCTTCAAGTGTTCAACAAAAGTCTTGAGTTTTAACCAAGAACACAAGGTATAACATATGTTTTGAAGCTTGATTCTTGTTTCTAATTTCATAATTCTTGAGAAAAGGAGGTTTTCATGTGAAAAATGGGTGAAAACCCGAGATGAAACTGATTCTCGTGTGATCAAGGGATGTATATAAGTTATACAAAGGATCTTGATCCAAGTAATTAGTTAAAAGTGTTTAGAATGAATTTTTACGGTTGAAATCTTGTCAAATGAGTTTTCCATGTGAAAGACGGGTGAAAACCCGAGATGAAACCGACTCTTGCATGATCAAGAGATGTATACATGTTATACAAGGGATCATGGTCCAAGAAATGAGTAAAAAGAGTCGGGAATGGATTTCTACGGTTAAAACCTTTGTTTTTACTTAAAAACCGACACTATGAAAGAAATGGTTTGATTGTTGGTATAGTTTGCTTGTTATAGTGTTATGGTGCTTGTAAGTGTTGTATCTAGCGGCTAGCAAAGGCTAGAAACCGAGATCCTTGCGATCTAAAGCTAGAAAACACAAAATAGTTCGGTTTTCGTGTGTATATGAAATTTGGACAGATTTTCGTGTGCTTAGAGTTGGGTCACGAAATTTCACAGAGATGATCTACACATGAAAATATGAGATCTGTGAATTTTTGGTAATTTTTGGATAAAAGATGAATATTTGGTGAATTTAATGCTCGGTTTTGGCCAAAAATAGTGAAAAATAGCTAAACATGATGAAAAATTCTGGAAAATTTAAGATAAGCTTTTTATAACATATAAAAGTCACCCACAAAATTTGAGCTCAGTTGGAAAAGTCTAAGTAGGCTTTTCGGTGAAACGAGTTCTAGGGCTTTCTAGCTCGGTTTTGGGTGAAAATGGCTTGAAAAATGAGTTTTAAATTCTGGAAAAATTCCAGGGAGTTATGAGGATGGCAAGGATCATCCCAGGAAAATTTGGGATTTTTCTAAAGTGTTTTGGTATTTTTGACATATTTAGTGTTTTAATAAGATTTAAAAATAGATAAATAAATGTAAATATAGGAAAATAAATCTGGAAAAATTCCAGGAAGTTATGAGGATGACAGAGATCATCCCAGAAAAATTTGGGATTTTTCTAAAGTGTTTTGGTATTTTTGACATATTTAGTGTTTTAATAAGATTTAAAAATAGATAAATAAATGTAAATATAAGAAAATAAATCTGGAAAAATTTTGTAAAATTTTCTTTCTGTCAAAATAAGTTTTGTGCAAAAATTCAAGACCCGAGACTAAACGGGTAATTATTTGTGCTAAAAAGAACGTAAAAACAAATATTTAAAGCTTAAAACGTGTAAACCGGCAAAGTTCGCATAAGCGAGCTGACTGGTACACGAAAACTTAAAAAATGGACTATTTTCATAAATCTAAGTAAATTAGGTAAAAATAAATCATCCGAAAATAATTCGGATGATTTGAGTAATTTTACCCGATTTTACCGTTTCCGGCACCGAAATACCGGAAACGGGCCCCACGGCCAAACGGGGTGTCAAACCGAGCTATAATTTCATCACCTTAACTAAATTGACTGTCAAACTCTAAGCAATGTCACAATCTGAGTCCTTAGAAGTGTCACGGGGTTAACATTGTCCCCGAATCGAGTACAGTACTGGGTTAACAATGTTCCCAGATGTACCGATTGATACGTATTTAAGTTATGGGAATTATATAGTAACGACTAGATATTATATTACAGATCCAGGCACGTAGCTGTTCCTTATATTACTCACCGACTCACAAAAAGGTGAGTTTTCACGAGCCCCTTTTAATGAATTGTTTTAATTATATTTTCCGGGGCGGAAAACATGTCTTATTTAAAGTATTTAAGTACATACCGATCGTATGGAAATACTTGTATATTTATATATATATGGTTTGATGCACAGAACATATAAATTGTTTATCAGGGGTTGTTATTGTTCTGGGGTAACATAGTTCCCAGGGGTTGTTATTGTTCTGGGGTAACATAGTTCCCAGGGGTTGTTATTGTTCTGGGGTAACATAGTTCCCAGGGGTTATTATTGTTCTGGGGTAACATAGTTCCCAGGGGTTGTTATTGTTCTGGGGTAACATAGTTCCCAGGGGTTGTTATTGTTCTGGGGTAACATAGTTCCCAGGGGTTATTATTGTTCTGGGGTAACATAGTTCCCAGGGGTTTTTATTGTTCTGGGGTAACATAGTTCCCAGGGGTTATTATTGTTCTGGGGTAACATAGTTCCCAGGGGTTATTATTGTTCTGGGGTAACATAGTTCCCAGGGGTAGTTATTGTTCTGGGGTAACATAGTTCCCAGGGGTTATTATTGTTCTGGGGTAACATAGTTCCCAGAAAGTTAATGGAAATGTTCTGGGGTAACATAGTTCCCAGCATGATTATATTGCTAATAAATGATTATTAAAATGATTTGTCAGTGTTTATTTAAATTAGTGAAACTCACCAACTATTCGTAGTTGACCCGTTTTCTTTACATGTTTTCTAGGTATGCCCAAGTTGGATTGATTGATGTGGGCTTAACTATCTGTGCTACCTGTTGGAAGCTTGCTGCTCTATGTTTTGTAATGAATTTATTAATGTCTTATCGGTAAAATATGTGTGTAACACCTAGACAGTAATGAAACTCGCAACAATGTAATATGTTATAAATTAATGTAGTGGTATTTTCTTTATAAGCAATGCTGTTGATATCAGATGTGTCTGTTGCATCCCGTGTACATTTCCGCTGCGGTTACGGGGTGTTACAGAACTTGGTATCAGAGCCATTGGTTATAAAGAATTAGGATGTCTGAAAGAGATACCTAAAATATAACCAGTAGCTCAAGTATTATAGGATCTGAATATCAACTAATAATATATTGTGACGAGATCGGGATGAACTTGGATGGACAAGTGGGTTATTATGGTCCGGAACATAATAACAGACTTGTCTGCACGAGGGAATTCAGGGGAAGTCACGGGGAATTTAAATAGGTAAAATTGGCAACATATGTGTAATTATATGATAATATTATTATGTGGTAAAATTGTATAAGTAAGTGCATATTAATTTGATTTTGAATTACACTATAAAAAGGGACTATATGTTTGTTAACTTGTGTGCAGGTAAAAATGGCAAGAACACCTAGTGTGTCGACGGAAGAGGACCCGGAAGAGGTCAGTTCCGGGGCCTCTGGAAGCCCAAGTGTAGCACCCAGCTCCGAGCCTTCGGAGGCTAGTCATAGTACTTCTAGACAGACCACCCCAGCTAGGAGTGCTAGTTTACCCTCCCCTGCTAGGGTTACCAGGTCTCCTACCCCGCCCGCACCACAGACCGCCCTGATTCCCCCCAGACACGGTCCTCGCCTCACGGCGCGGATCAGTGCCCCGTATGTTCCGCCCACTGTTACCCCACCCAGATCCACTTACCATAGGGGCGAGTCCTCCCGCCCCCAGCCCGAGCCTGCGACCCTACCTGTGTGGGGTCTTCCGAGGCAGGAACGGGACTTGGCGGCTTGGCTACGTGTTCTCACCGAACAGGTGAACGAGCACTCTGCCGCCCTGGTCGTGGGGGTACAGAGGCGGGCGTACCTCGGGGACAGCATACTGGACCACCAGTATGCTATTAACCAGTTAAAGAGGGAGTGCTCATACTCCCACTGGTTGATCGGCCAGATGGAAACCCGAATGCGGGTTATGGTGGCGGTGTTGGTGGTGCTGGTGGCGGTGTTGGTGGGGTTGGTTTACCACCATGTGTAGATGTGTTAGATGGTAGAATCTTGAACCGTTTTTTTGATACTCCATGTGAGCAGTTAGTGGTGATGCTAACATGGAGTGAATCTTGTTTAGTGATGATACAACCACTGGCCCATAGGGGGTCTCTTTTAGGGCATATCATTATCGATACTTTTGGGTATCATTCAAGCACTGACCCTTTTACGGGTTATGTCGAGATGATACCGACATAGGGACCTTGTAATAAAACTTAGTTATGTAATGTTAACTGGAAAGTATGTAAACTGATGTTTGTGTAATATGTATCCATGTTTACTAATGAATGAAATATGTATTGTGTTTTATGATTTGAGATGGTATTGATTATATGTATTTCTTTGATGATTGTGTAGAATGGCACCGAAACGATCAACGAAAATATCGGAAGTAGATGTGAGCCGTTTGATTGCTCAACAGTTGGAGGCGGCGATACCGGATATAGTATCGCGCATCGCCGCCAGTATTAATAACTCGACCAATCCAACCCCTCCGAGCAATCAAACGCCCATAAATAATGACGGGGAACAAAATGCTAATCCTCCAAGGAATGATAACACTATTCCGAGTAATGACGCACCGCCTAGGGTGGTCGTTACTGACAGCAATGGCCCTATACCTACGGTAGAGACAAACCGTACGGAACCAATTCGTGCATCCAGGGGATGTTCGATCAAGGATTTCATGTTGTGCAAGCCATTAGAGTTTAGCGGGTCTGAAGGACCGAATGGGTTAGTTAAATGGATAGAGAAAATAGAATCAGTGGTGAATATTAGCAACTGTCCCGAGGATTGTATCGTTAAGTACGCCACCTGTACATTCACCGACCATGCCTTGACATGGTGGAACACCATAGTACAGACTCGAGGTCAGGTGGCGACAAACCACATGACCTGGACGGAGCTTAAGGCTCTTGTGTTGGAACATTTCTGTCCAAAGAATGAATTGCAGAAACTGGAAAATGAGTTGTGGAATCTGGAGATGAAGGGGGCGGACCACTTGGGTTATACCAATCGGTTCAATGAACTGTCACGATTAGTACCGTGGTTGGTCACCCCGGAGACGAAGAGGGTGGAACGTTATATTTGGGGACTTACTCCAGTAGTGAGGAGTATAGTCAACGCGGGGGGACACCGGACGTATGAAAGTGCAGTGACACAGGCTGGCATAGTCACGTATGATTTCTTGCGGAGCGGATCACTAAAGGTGACAGGAGAATCCGCTGGGGGAAAACGGGGTGCGCATGATCATAGAATCCAAAAAAAGCAGCAAAGCAAACGAGCTAGGCCCGCTGCCCAGAGCTATGCCATGACTAGTTCGGGCGGAAGGCAAGAACCGTAGAAGGGAAAGTTTCCTAGGTGCGGGAAATGTGGTTACCACCATAGTGGCGTGTGCAAGGAGGTGGTGTGCCACCGGTGTGGCAGGGTTGGACACTACGCACCAAATTGTAAGACAAATCTGAACAACCTGAACCGACAACCACAACCTATTCGGGCGCAACCATTTAGAACTTAACCAGCCCGACAGCAGAACCCGCAAGGAAACCAGATGGTGACCACTAGCCGTGCTTGCTACGAATGCGGTAGCACGGATCACTTCAAAAGGAATTGCCCGAAACTGAATCAGGGAGGAAACGGGAGACAACTCGCGGGTCAGCCATCGTCGTCCAATCCGGCGCGAGGCCGAGCATTTGTGATGGGAGCGAACGAGGCGCGCCAGGACCCCAGCGTAGTGACAGGTACCTTCCTCGTCTCTGATCATTACGCTTCTGTATTATTTGATACAGGCGCCGATAGAAGTTTTGTCTCCGTTAGCTTCCTTTCGATAGCAAACCTTCCTATTGGTGAAACCATAGAACCCTACACAGTAGAGGTCGCTAACGGTAAAACCATGATAGTTAATCGGATTGTTCGGAATTGCCCTTTTATTCTAAGCGAACAATCCTTCCTGATTGACTTGTTACCTGTAGAATTGGGTAGTTTTGACGTGATAGTGGGAATGGATTGGTTGGCACGTAATAGGGTAGAAATAAACTGTGAAAAGAAAACCGTCAAGATCCGGGTGTCGGATGACGAGGAGGTATTAGTGCAGGGAGAAAAATCCGGCCCCATGATACCATTTATATCCCACCTCAAGGTGTTGAAATATATACGTCAGTGATGTGTGGCGTATCTAGCAAGCCTGACGGCCACTGATTCTGAGGAAAAACGGGTGGACGATATTCCCGTGGTACGCGAATTTCCACAAGTTTTTCCAGAGGAACTTCCTGGATTACCGCCAACCCGACAGGTCGAATTCAGAATCGATCTGTTACCACAAGCTGGCCCTGTTGCTAAGGCCCCTTACAGACTTGCACCGTCCGAGATGCAAGAATTATCCAACCAGTTGCAGGAATTGTTGGATAAGGGATTTATACGTCCCAGTTATTCCCCGTGGGGTGCACCTGTACTATTTGTGAAAAAGAAGGACGGAAGCCTTCGAATGTGCATTGACTACAGGGAATTGAACAAATTAACCATCAAAAATAGGTATCCTCTTCCCCGAATCGATGATTTGTTCGACCAACTACAAGGTGCGAGCTATTTCTCAAAAATTGATCTTAGATCGGGATACCACCAAGTTAGAATTCAAGAGGAGGATATCCCGAAAACCGCGTTTCGGACTCGCTACGGCCACTACGAATTTCTAGTTATGCCTTTTGGGCTAACAAATGCGCCAGCGGTGTTCATGGATCTCATGAACCGAGTCTGTAAACCCTACCTCGACAAATTCGTCATTGTATTTATTGACGATATTTTGATATATTCAAAAAGTAAAGAAGAACATGAGCGACATTTGAGGTTAATTTTGGAACTTTTGGATCAGGAGAAGTTGTATGCAAAATTCTCCAAGTGTAACTTCTGGTTACAAGAGGTGCAATTCCTCGGTCACGTTATAAACCACCAAGGAATACACGTTGATCCGAGTAAAGTTGAAGCAATTAAGGATTGGCAAGCGCCTAAATCTCCGAAGGAAATCCGCCAATTCTTAGGCTTAGCTGGATACTATCGTCGATTTATGGAGAACTTTTCCAGCATCGCCCAACCTTTAACCCTCCTGACTCAAAAGGATCGGAAATATGAATGGAGTGAAGAGCAGGAAGCGGCGTTTCAAACGCTAAAGCAAAGGTTGTGTCAAGCGCCAATCTTAAGTCTCCCCGACGGAGACGATGGATTTGTTGTATATTGTGACGCATCCCGTAAAGGGTTAGGATGCGTGTTGATGCAAAATAAAAAGGTCATAGCCTATGCGTCTCGACAGTTAAAAGTTCATGAGAAAAATTACACTACTCATGACTTAGAACTGGGAGCAGTCATCTTTGCACTTAAAATCTGGAGACACTACCTGTACGGCACAAAGTGCACCATATTCACTGATCATAAAAGTTTGCAACACATATTCGATCAGAAAGAACTGAATATGAGGCAACGAAGATGGGTCGAGTTGCTGAGTGACTATGACTGTGACATTCGATATCACCCTGGCAAGGCTAACGTCGTAGCCGATGCCTTGAGTAGGAAGGATCGGGTTAAACCATTGCGAGTGCGGGCGTTGGGGATGATAGTCCAGTCAAACCTTTCGGATTTGATTCGAGTCGCTCAACACGAGGCGTTGAAAGAGGACCAATTGGATAAAGAAGGACTTTACGGGAATGAGAAGAATTTCGAACGACGTGTAGACGAAATTCTCTATTTCAAAAGTCGGATTTGGATTCCGACCCTCCATGACTTTCGTAATTTGATCATGGATGAAGCGCATAAGGCGAAATATTCCATACATCCGGGATCAGATAAAATGTACAAGGATGTGAAGGAATTTTACTGGTGGCCTGGTATGAAAAAGGATATAGCCACATACGTCGGCAAGTGTACGACGTGTGCAAGGGTTAAGGCGGAGCACCAGAAACCTTCGGGAATGTTGCAACAACCGGAAATTCCGGAATGGAAGTGGGAGCAGATCACAATGGATTTTGTGACACACCTCCCCAAGACGCCCCGAGGTCATGATGCAATTTGGGTAATCGTGGATCGATTAACCAAATCAGCACATTTCATTCCAATTAGGAATAATTATAACACTGGGAGACTTGCGCAAATTTATATAAATGAAATAGTGTCTCGTCATGGCATCCCCATCTCGATCATCTCCGATAGGGATAGCCATTTCACCTCCAAACTTTGGCAAGCTGTCCAAGAAGCATTGGGAACACGTATTGACCTAAGCACAGCTTACCACCCTCAGACCGATGGTCAGTCTGAGAGGACCATTCAAACTTTGGAGGATTTGCTTCGTGCCTGCGTACTGGACTTTAAGGGAAATTGGGACCAACATCTCCCACTCGTTGAATTTTCCTATAATAACAGTTACCATAGCAGTATAAAGGCAGCACCTTATGAAGCATTGTATGGACGGAAGTGCCGATCACCACTTTGCTGGTCTGAAGTGGGTGACTCGCAGGTCATTAGATCGGATCTGGTCCAGGAGACGACCAGCAAGATTCTTGAAATTAAGAACAACCTGAAAGCCGCGCGGGATCGGCAGAAGAGTTATGCCGATACCCGTCGAAAACCGTTGTCATTTGAGAAGGGTGAAAAGGTATATTTGAAAGTATCACCGTGGAAGGGTGTGGTTAGATTTGGAAAGGCGGGGAAGTTAGCCCCGAGATATATTGGACCATTCGATATTATTGCAAAAATCGGTCCGGTAGCTTACCGATTAGAACTGCCTGAGGAACTAAGTGCAGTTCATAACGTGTTTCATGTGTCGAATTTGAAAAGATGTCTGGCGGATGAGACATCGGTGTTACCCTTAGAGGGCGTTCATATAAATGATAAGCTTAACTTCGTAGAGGAGCCCATTGAAATAGTGGACGGTAAGATCAAGCAACTTAGACACAATAAGATCTCGTTGGTCAAGGTTATATGGAATTCGCAACGAGGCCCAGAATATACTTGGGAACGAAAGGATGAATTTCGGAAGAAATACCCCCACCTATTTCCTCAAAAGGAAGTAGTTGTCGCGTAAAATTTCGAGGACGAAATTTTTATAACGGGGGGAGAATGTAACGATTCCGGCAAATCCAGGTATACCCTAGCCGGAATATACTATTTACGTGTCATTTAATATTGATTATATGAGTTATAGTACGTATATACGAGTATATATGATTCATAGTACGAGTCATACTCGATTATATAGTGAATCGTATTGGAATTACAATTAACCAATGAAAGATTATTGAAACCCAAACGAATCGGGAATTACATTATAGACGAAGTATATAATGTTTAAGTGACGTTTACGAAGTATTAATGCTTCGGGATAGGTGAATTATAGCACAGAAAAAGGATTTCGATTTATTGGTACGTCGGTACGCTAAACGAAACCCTTAACACCAAACCAAGCAAGAGACGATCAATCAAGCCGAATAAGATGCGTAATTGTTAATAATATGATGTTTTAATGTCATGGGTTAAGTTTTTAAAGTTTTAAATCAGTTTTATGTAAATTTTATTTTAACCCGAAAAACGACCATTTTATGCTCGTTTTAAGCCGAATTACGAGTTTAAACGAGAAACGAACTGAACCAGACTATCCACAACATTATCCAGATTATGAAAATCGGAATGTGTGGCCTAGAATGGATGTGTGGGCCCCACCCCACACATATCTTGGCCGGCCATGATATTACACACACACATTTCCTTTTTTTTTCTTTTTCTACTACACAAACTCTCTCAAAAACTCTCCAAACACTCTCAAATCTTCAAGTGTTCAACAAAAGTCTTGAGTTTTAACCAAGAACACAAGGTATAACATATGTTTTGAAGCTTGATTCTTGTTTCTAATTTCATAATTCTTGAGAAAAGGAGGTTTTCATGTGAAAAATGGGTGAAAACCCGAGATGAAACTGATTCTCGTGTGATCAAGGGATGTATATAAGTTATACAAAGGATCTTGATCCAAGTAATTAGTTAAAAGTGTTTAGAATGAATTTTTACGGTTGAAATCTTGTCAAATGAGTTTTCCATGTGAAAGACGGGTGAAAACCCGAGATGAAACCGACTCTTGCATGATCAAGAGATGTATACATGTTATACAAGGGATCATGGTCCAAGAAATGAGTAAAAAGAGTCGGGAATGGATTTCTACGGTTAAAACCTTTGTTTTTACTTAAAAACCGACACTATGAAAGAAATGGTTTGATTGTTGGTATAGTTTGCTTGTTATAGTGTTATGGTGCTTGTAAGTGTTGTATCTAGCGGCTAGCAAAGGCTAGAAACCGAGATCCTTGCGATCTAAAGCTAGAAAACACAAAATAGTTCGGTTTTCGTGTGTATATGAAATTTGGACAGATTTTCGTGTGCTTAGAGTTGGGTCACGAAATTTCACAGAGATGATCTACACATGAAAATATGAGATCTGTGAATTTTTGGTAATTTTTGGATAAAAGATGAATATTTGGTGAATTTAATGCTCGGTTTTGGCCAAAAATAGTGAAAAATAGCTAAACATGATGAAAAATTCTGGAAAATTTAAGATAAGCTTTTTATAACATATAAAAGTCACCCACAAAATTTGAGCTCAGTTGGAAAAGTCTAAGTAGGCTTTTCGGTGAAACGAGTTCTAGGGCTTTCTAGCTCGGTTTTGGGTGAAAATGGCTTGAAAAATGAGTTTTAAATTCTGGAAAAATTCCAGGGAGTTATGAGGATGGCAAGGATCATCCCAGGAAAATTTGGGATTTTTCTAAAGTGTTTTGGTATTTTTGACATATTTAGTGTTTTAATAAGATTTAAAAATAGATAAATAAATGTAAATATAGGAAAATAAATCTGGAAAAATTCCAGGAAGTTATGAGGATGACAGAGATCATCCCAGAAAAATTTGGGATTTTTCTAAAGTGTTTTGGTATTTTTGACATATTTAGTGTTTTAATAAGATTTAAAAATAGATAAATAAATGTAAATATAAGAAAATAAATCTGGAAAAATTTTGTAAAATTTTCTTTCTGTCAAAATAAGTTTTGTGCAAAAATTCAAGACCCGAGACTAAACGGGTAATTATTTGTGCTAAAAAGAACGTAAAAACAAATATTTAAAGCTTAAAACGTGTAAACCGGCAAAGTTCGCATAAGCGAGCTGACTGGTACACGAAAACTTAAAAAATGGACTATTTTCATAAATCTAAGTAAATTAGGTAAAAATAAATCATCCGAAAATAATTCGGATGATTTGGGTAATTTTACCCGATTTTACCGTTTCCGGCACCGAAATACCGGAAACGGGCCCCACGGCCAAACGGGGTGTCAAACCGAGCTATAATTTCATCACCTTAACTAAATTGACTGTCAAACTCTAAGCAATGTCACAATCTGAGTCCTTAGAAGTGTCACGGGGTTAACATTGTCCCCGAATCGAGTACAGTACTGGGTTAACAATGTTCCCAGATGTACCGATTGATACGTATTTAAGTTATGGGAATTATATAGTAACGACTAGATATTATATTACAGATCCAGGCACGTAGCTGTTCCTTATATTACTCACCGACTCACAAAAAGGTGAGTTTTCACGAGCCCCTTTTAATGAATTGTTTTAATTATATTTTCCCGGGGCGGAAAACATGTCTTATTTAAAGTATTTAAGTACATACCGATCGTATGGAAATACTTGTATATTTATATATATATGGTTTGATGCACAGAATATATAAATTGTTTATCAGGGGTTGTTATTGTTCTGGGGTAACATAGTTCCCAGGGGTTGTTATTGTTCTGGGGTAACATAGTTCCCAGGGGTTATTATTGTTCTGGGGTAACATAGTTCCCAGGGGTTATTATTGTTCTGGGGTAACATAGTTCCCAGGGGTTATTATTGTTCTGGGTAACATAGTTCCCAGGGGTTTTTATTGTTCTGGGGTAACATAGTTCCCAGGGGTTATTATTGTTCTGGGGTAACATAGTTCCCAGGGGTTATTATTGTTCTGGGGTAACATAGTTCCCAGGGGTTATTATTGTTCTGGGGTAACATAGTTCCCAGGGGTAGTTATTGTTCTGGGGTAACATAGTTCCCAGGGGTTATTATTGTTCTGGTGTAACATAGTTCCCAGAAAGTTAATGGAAATGTTCTGGGGTAACATAGTTCCCAGCATGATTATATTGCTAATAAATGATTATTAAAATGATTTGTCAGTGTTTATTTAAATTAGTGAAACTCACCAACTATTCGTAGTTGACCCGTTTTCTTTACATGTTTTCTAGGTATGCCCAAGTTGGATTGATTGATGTGGGCTTAACTATCTGTGCTACCTGTTGGAAGCTTGCTGCTCTATGTTTTGTAATGAATTTATTAATGTCTTATCGGTAAAATATGTGTGTAACACCTAGACAGTAATGAAACTCGCAACAATGTAATATGTTATAAATTAATGTAGTGGTATTTTCTTTATAAGCAATGCTGTTGATATCAGATGTGTCTGTTGCATCCCGTGTACGTTTCCGCTGCGGTTACGGGGTGTTACAGCAACTGTGGCTTCAATCCTCCTTCCATTAACATCATCATAGAGCCTTGCAGATTGCCAGAAATCAACTGAATGATTTCTGTAGATTGTTGGGCATTCTGTTAAATCAAAATTGATGTTTGATTGTTGAAGCCATGTTATAACAGCAGCAACTTCTTCGTTAGTCGGAGTGACTTCCAACTAGGCACACATATTGTGGTTTTGCTCAAAGAAGTATCTTGGTTGGTTATCATCCGCCATAACTGAAAAACATAATCAAACACATTCAAAGTAGAAATTAGTCCTAAAGTTCTCAACTTTAACTAATTTCAAGTTATAAATTTGAAGAAAAATGAAAGAAATGTCATTAAGAACCTGATCTTCGACAAGTTTGTAACCTACATATAAAACAGAGATTTTAGTAAACATGAATATTCAGAGCCCTTTGTCACTTAATCGTGGTCGGAAACCGTTAAAATAAAGCTTATCGATTCGGATTGTGAGAGCTGATAAATTTAGGGTTAGGATTATTGATGAATGCGATAAGTCGGTTAGGTTTTCAGAGAGCAAACAATGGAAGGAGCGAGAGAGAGAGGGAAAATAATGTTGAAAACCGTTTCACTCCCTCTTATATACTTTTTGAAAGTGGGTTTTAAATGCTTTTTGTCGTTTAGTGAGTTAATAGCTGTCATACATTTAATCTTATCCATTAAAATTTTATTAGATATTTCAAGTGTCAAACCCCTGCCCGGAAATATTCATTATAAAATTGACAAGGGTTGCTCGGTTCCTTCCACTTACAAAGCTAGCTCGATTAAGTCCATTCAAAATTATTAAAAGTAAATTCAAGTAAAATGAAGAAAGCTTGCTCAAAATACATGATTGCTTGAGAACTGAATCACAAGACAGGTAATCAAGTATAAAATATCAAGTAGGCATCCTTGCTAGGAATTAATTAAGATACCCAAATAAATTTCTCAAGCATACTTCTAACCTTTCTAGAAATCAAATAACTCAACCTAGCATACACCTTAATCGAAAATAGTTCACAAATATTTAGTCAAGCATGCTTTGATGCAAAGTATGCCCAAAAAACCTTCAATGATACAAAGTGTGCTAGAAAAAGATTTCAAGCAAAAAGTGTACTCGGAAAGTAATTTTGAAATTACCAAGTATATTGAGGGAACATACAAAGTGTGCCTGGAATATAAAGTGTGCCCGGAATAAGGTCTGCCCGAAAACACTTGTAACATCAAAGAATCATAATCACAACTAACACATAGCTTGCTCGAAATGAATTTAAACATTAAAACAAACACCTAAGTGTGCTATAAAGTCTAAGATCACTAAAGCTTGCTCGAATATCCTATGCTAGCACAACGCTTGCTAGGATATTATATGTTAACATACACAACTCAAGCTTGCTTGGAAAGTTATATTTTAATTAAAGTAATGAACTCTACCCGAAAATTGTTAAATACTCCAAAGCATGCCCGAAATTAAGGAACTTAGATAAAAGCATCTAAGTATGCCCGGAAAGGTTGTAAATCATCAAACCTTACCCGAAAATACATATTCAACCTATTGAAGGTAAAATGCAACACTTTTTAACTTAAACATAATACCAGCTATATTTTATCAATAAAAATCATTGTTTAAGAGCAAATGGTACATTTAGAGATCAAATTTCAGTCATGTTTCCTTTCAAAAAAGTTTCTTTCTTTTGATGAAAAGATCTCATGAATGGGATCATATTGACTAAGTAGCTTTCTCAATAATTCATTCTCAGCATTATTATGAAAACATAGACAGGTTAACAGCAGGTCTAGACTTAGTATGAATTTCAACTCTTTGGTGATATTATTAAGTTTCAATTAATATGCATAATTCTTAATGGATAACAAAAGTTGTTTTCTGATGCTCTTTATCTATTCTCAAGGCTTATTTGGCTTTCTCCAGATCACCCCAATTTGACTTTGACCCCCTGGATTTGGTCAAAATTTTAATGACAGAACATATTTTTGAAAATTTCTTTGATTTCTCTTTTCAACTTTACAAACATATGTGAGGTTGAACGTTAGACTTACATGCCACGCTAGTCGGACTTACAGGCCTTTCATTCGGAATGTTTAAAAGACTTATATAATTGCCTCCACCCCTGTAGTTCTAGAATTAACCTTCGTGTTTGCATTTTATTTTAAAAAGTTTGTGAACATTAATCAACTTTTGGTTGATAAAATATTTAAAATCATGTAGTTCACAGTTGTTCTTTGTCATTCTTTTAAATCAAAAATTTCATTTTGGTGACCAAATACCAACAGGCTTGTGTATGACTGGATAATCACTTTTATGCCTATCATTTGGAAATATTTATATAGGAATATGCATAGACAACAATGTAACTCCACATAAGACATGGTAGTTTCTTTATGTTTATATCACCTTAGATTTTACACATCATGAGAAAGCAACCATACATGTTAATGACTGTACTAAGTTCCCTTTGGCCTATTAAATCCGTATGATTGGCTAAGTAGTCAATGTACTATCATTTCCCATATTAAAACAGTTTTAAATTCAGACACCCCAATATCTCCTATTTGACAGGCAAATGGCTATCATGTTTGACCACAAGTGGTCAACAAGACCAAACATATATGTGAGTACATGTCCTTTCAAAACAGAGTTATTGACATAGTTTTAAGTGAAAGAATAGAAAACAAGTTACAATTACCCCCAAATTCTTTCAGTTTTCCATGTTAATGGCTATCCTATCTATTATGAGAACAGGTGACAGGACCAAACATATACAAGTACATGTCTTTCCAACTTGAGCAAATGACATACTTCTCGGTAAAAGTAACTCCTGGAGATTTTTTTTATTGAAAATTTCTTTTAAGCTTCTTTAAAGCTTGAACTGAATAGTATTATCATGTCTCTACACCATTAACTACTTGCTCTGTGTTAACAAAAATAATTTTGATCAAAAGTTTTTCTTAGCTTTCTCAATTTAGCATAACATTTTGACATGAAAACACATTTTGACACAAATACAAGCATAACGTAATCAGATCATGATCATCAATGATATCATTAAAACAAGCAGACATCACAATATGCATCGTCTAATTTATCCTAATAGCATCATTAGATCAGATTACTCACATAATCAAACAATTAATCATGACATCAGATAAGCATATAATCAGTTTTGACAATTCAAACTACTTATCATAACATCCTAACAGTCAACTGATAAACAAACATAAGTATCAATGATACCTAATTTACACATATAATCACTTAAGCACATATCAGTTAACATCAAAAGTATCATAATCAAGCATATTCACACAACATTCAATTTGTGGGACCTCTATCAATATAATCAATTAGCACATAGAGGTATAAAACGTGCACACATCCTCAATCAGACCTCATCAGAGTTGATCATTCCCAGGGCTTTCAAAAGAAAGTTAAACCTAGTTCTATCAAGTGGTTTGGTGAATAGGTCAGCTAAGTTGTCACTTGTATCAACTCTTTCATATCAATCAAAACCTTTTCACTACAATCTCTTATGAAGTGATGTCTGATTTCAATGTGTTTAGTCTTAGAATGTTGAACTGGATTCTTAACAGTAAAATATGCAGCAGTATTGTTAATAAAAATAAGGGTGTTCAGAAAATTCAAACCATAGTCCAGCATTTGGTTCTGAATCCAGAGAACTTGTGCACAGCAAGCAGATGCCGCAATGTATTCAGCTTCTGCAGTTGATATTGACACAGTGGTCTGCTTCTTGCATTGCCATGACACTAGCCTGTCGCCCAAAAATTGACATCCACCTGAGGTTGACTTCCTGCTCATGTTGCACCCATCATAATCACTATCTGTGTAGGCAATCAAAACAAAAGTCTGGTTATTTGGATAACAAATCCCCAAGTCTGGTCTTTCTTTCAAATATCTAATGATTCTCTTGACTGCATTCATGTGAGAAACTTTTGGACTTGACTGGAATCTTGAACATACACACACAACATACATAATGTCAGGTCTTGTAGCAGTTAGGTACATCAGGGATCCAATTTTGGCTCTATATTCATGCTCATCCACAGGCTCCCCCTTTTCATCAGCTATCATCTTTTATTTTGTGTCCATTGGAGTTGAAGCAGTTTTGAGTTCATGACATTTGAACTTATTCAAGATGTCCGAAGATCCCATCATTTTTTGTTGAACTTGCAGTCCCAAAAAGAAGTTCATTTCTCCCATAGACCTAATACAGTATTTAGATTCCATTACCCCTTCAAACTCTATACACATTTGTTCATTAGTTGAACCAAAGATGATATCATCTACATAGACTTGTAACAAAAGCAAATCTGATTCCTTCCTTTTGTAGAAGAGTGTCTTGTCAATGGCTCCCCTTTGGAAACCATTTTCAAGAAGATTATTTGACACCTCATCATATCATGCTCTAGGAGCTTGATGTAATCCATATAGGGCTTTGTTTAACTTATACACCCTGTAAGGATACACTGGATCCTCAAAACCTGGTGGTTGAGCAACATACACCTCTTCATCAATCTTTCCATTTAGGAATGCAGACTTGACATCAAGCTGGAATACCCTAATGTTCTTTGAGGCAGCATATGCAAGAAAGATCTTAATAGCTTCAAGTCTTGCAACTTGTGCAAAGACTTCCTCAAAGTCTATTCCTTCCTCTTGAAGGCATCCCAATGCCACAAGCCTAGATTTATTCTTAATCACTATGCCCCTTTCATCCTTTTTGTTTCTAAAAACCCATTTAGTTCCAATTGCATACATGTTTCTTGGCCCGTCAACAAGATCCCAAACATGTAGATCTCTGAACTATGCCAACTCGTCTTGCATTGCCTCCACCCAACTATTGTCCTTAAGTGCTTGAACAATGTTCTTTGGTTCTATTTTGGATAGAAAGCAGGAGTACAAACAGATGTTTGCAGTTTTAGAATGACTTCTTGTAACTCTTTCATGTATATCTCCAATGATGTTTTCAGAAGGATGATTCTTTTCAACATAAGGGGTTTGAACTGTCATATCAGCAGACACATTAGTGTCAAGATTTGATTCATTGAGTTCTGGTTCGTCAATGATCAATTCAGTTTCAGCATCATGAAACTCTGATGCTTCTTCATTGTTCTGTCTTGAACTGGATGCACCATTGTTTTCCATATTCAATCTTTCAAACAGATCTTGAAACCTTGATGCTGATACATATTCCTCTTCACTTGTTTGGTTGCTTGGGTTTCCTTCATTCTGAACTTGATCATTTCGCATTTCTTGATTGTCTTGATTGATATCTGCATGATATTGTTCTGGACATTGATTGTTCTCTTGATCATTTTCTTGAACATGCTCAACATTTGCACTTGAGGGATCCTTTATAAATGGATATTCAGTTTATTTACATGAAACCTTCTTCCACAGCTTTTCTAAGTCCAGTGTTTTCTTACTCTTCTCCTCTATTACACTGGTCTTGTAGAATGAGTTATCAAAATCTTCAGGATAAATCTTGAATGACTTTATCTATTTTTTAAGATCAAACAGCCATGCTGCACCATCAACTGTGTTGAACTAATTCTCATTGAAGATTATGTCAGATGATTCAATAAGACTCAAATGGTCTTTCACATAGACCCTGTAGGATTTTGAGTGTGTAGAATAACCAACAAAGAAGCAATCCAAGGATTTAGCTTGAAACTTGTTTAAATAGTCCTTGGTTTTCAAGAGTGAACATTTGCATCCAAAAGGCTTGAGAAACTTGTGTAGGGTTTTCTATCAAAGAAAATTTCATATGGAGTCTTGTTGTGTCTTTTGTTGATAAGTACCCTGTTCTGAACATAGCAGGTTGTGTTTATGACTTCTGCCCAAAAGGTAACTGGTAAGTTTGCATCTGCTATCATGGTTCTTGCAGCTTCAATTA
Source organism: Bidens hawaiensis (assembly GCF_021521415.1). Classification (NCBI taxonomy): domain Eukaryota; kingdom Viridiplantae; phylum Streptophyta; class Magnoliopsida; order Asterales; family Asteraceae; genus Bidens; species Bidens hawaiensis. The sequence continues at coordinate 154,158 of NW_027496180.1, forward strand.
GTGTCCTGTTTCTTCTCTCTACAACACCATTCTGTTCAGGAGTTCTAGGAGCTGAGAATTGCTGTAGTATACCCTTTTCTGCACAAAATTCTTCAATCACTCCATTTTTAAACTCAGTACCATTGTCACTTCTCATCACTTTAATCCTTTTATCTAGTTGGTTCTCAATCCTTGTCACACAGCTATTAATCAACTATGCAGTCTCATCTTTTGTACTTAGGAAATAAACCCAAGTATATCTTGAATAATCATCAATGATCACTAGACAATATCTTTTCTTTCCTTTGCTTGGGACACTCACGGGACCAAAGAGATCCATGTGAAGTAATTCAAGAACTTGATCAGCTGAATTGATGAGTTTAGTCTTATGAGATGATTTGTGCTGCTTGCCTTTCTGTTATGAAATACAGTTATCATCCAATTTGAACTCACTTGTAGGTAAGCCAATTACATGCTCACCCTTCACAAGTTTTTTCATGTTCTTTAGATTAACATGACACAATTTCCTATGCCACAATTTTGACTCATTTTCAGTGGCTTTGGAAACAAAACATGTACCACCTCTTGAAACAGCTTCTTTCATGTTGAGCTCATATAAGTTGCCATTTCTGGTGGCCATCATTATAATCATGTCTGGTGGGATCACAAATTCAGGTCTTAAAATGAAACAATGTGAGTCATCAAAACCAACTTTATAACCCTTATCCCACATCTGGGATATGCTCAAAAGGTTATATTGTAGTCCTTCAACATAGAACACATTGTCAAATGTGATTTTTCCTTTTGTTAAAATTCCCTTTCCAACTACCCCCATTCTCATCACTGCCAAATGCCATAGGACCTTCAAACTTCTCTTCATAATTAACAAGTGACCTTTTGTCATAACTCATGTGCCTAGAACATCCATTGTCCATATACCACACTTCATTCAGTGGAGTGGACTGTTCCTGCACAAATCAAAGAAGTTGATTAGTTAAGTGATGAAGTGCAAGCTATCTCAACTTGCAAATCATCAGATTCATTTTCAGTAGCAGCATTGGGTGTGAGTGTTATGGGTTCAGGATCTTCATGTGTGAATTCAAGATTATCTAAATTGTCAGTTTCATAACCACACTCTCTTGGAGTTTTCACAAATGAAGTTGTGTTTCTATAATCTTTTAGTGCACTGTCACATTCTTAAACAACATAGTCTTTCTTTTCTGAGTAATCTCTTACATCAACAATCTCTTCCACATTGGTTTCAACCTTAGGTTTCCAAAGGAATCCTTGAGGTTTATAACCATGTTTCAATAGAAACTTTTCATCACCAGTCAGTTCAGTTGGTTTCTTTCTAGGTTAGATACCTCT